>NC_058416.1:25570297-25614917 GCF_002201575.2 Neomonachus schauinslandi | reverse complement strand
CCTCGCGCCCCGCCTCCCGCGCCGCGGCTGTCAGCCCCGCGCCCGGCGCCCGCGCGGCCAGCGCCACCCGCTCGGGGGGCGCACGGGGTTAAAGGGCCCGGATGTCTACGGTCGCCTCTCCGCGCGCCCGCCCCCTCCTCGGCGCCCCCTCCCCGCGTGCCACAGTTGCACTTGCTGCGCCCCGACCTCCTCCCCGACTCCGCGGAATTTCTATTTTGACGGTAACTGTGGCGGTGGGCGGCGCGGCGGGGGGCGCCCAGGACCCGCGGAGGCGTCGGGCGCCTGGCAGGACCCGGCGCGGGGGCGGAGTGGGGGGCCGGGCAGAGCCACCATCCGCTCGGGGCTTTTTTCTTTCTTTCCTTTTTTCTCTTTGCCTCCTCCAGGATTTAAAGGGACAGCCCCGGCCGAGGCGAGGGGCCAGGCGGCCGCCGTTTCTCCGGTCTCCAGACGCCCTCTGCGGCCCGGCCGGACCCGCCCGCACCCGGAGCACGGGCTCCCGACCGCTGGGTATTTTTAGGTCCACACCTGGCCCGGGGCAGCGGTGCGGCAGAGCTTGGCTCGCTCGCCCCGGTGCACGGCTATTTTTACAGAGTCCGGTTGGGGGAGGAAATAAAACAACTCAGCAACTGCTTTCCCCTCCGAAAGTAGGGAGTAAAGAGTGGGAGCGAGAAGTTTCCCAAATGCTCTCTGAATTCCAGCGAGTCAGAAAGACACCTCTCCGACACGAGAAACTGGGCTTGCGGCGTTTCAGGGCGCCGAAATCCCCATGAGAAACCCCGCCCTAGACACCTCTTGGACGCGGGGTCTCCCACGCTTCGCCGGACGGAGTCCCCACACCCCGCACCCGGCGCGCCAGGGACCGGACCCCGGCCACCGGTCACTCCCCTGCACGGCCTTAGAAGGCGGCCTTCCAAAGCATCCAATCACCCAGCTACGCAGCCAAGGGGCGGGCCCTGGGAGGGCTTGGTTCCGCCCCGTCCCGCCAAGCCCCGCCCCCGCCCCCGCCGTTACAGTACCCGCGGAGAGTCTAGGTGGGACGGCAGCGCGGAGCGGTGACAGACAGCGCTAAGGGCCCATCCCGGGGAAGAGGCCGGGGGGCGGGGGTGTCTCGGGCCGGGAGGGACGAGGCCAGGCCACGCTTGGGCAGACGTTCTGGCCCACCAGCAGGCCAGGGCACACAGGGACTGGCTTTTCCCTCTACGTTTTTGCAACTCACCCCTCTGCGCTCTTGGCAAACGTCGGAACCCTTGCCTGCCCTGGCGCGACTACCCTCGGATGTTAGCGGGTTCCCTCAGGGGCTCCTCCATCAGACGCGGGGAAGTTTGCGGTCCCCAAACTCCTGCTGGGGCTGAGCCTTGGGGCTGAGCTTTCTTTAGCCGCGTGGGGCGTCCGGGACAGGCGAGAAAGCGAATCCCTACCTCCCCGTCCCTGTTCTGACCATTGACTAATGAAAGAGCAGTGGGGCTGCCGCCTGCCATCTGGGTAATGGCTTTTGACGTTGGAGATACTCGATGGCATCCTTTACAGAAGTCACAAAAATAAATTTGTGGACCTTTTGCTGGGCACTTCTTCCTAGTGTCCCTCGTTGGCATTTTTTATCGTTTCATTCATTCGTGTAATAAATGCACATTGTAAGTCACCACGTTGGGACAGTGAAGACAAGGGAAACACTCTGGAATACGATGTGACAGTAGACAGGTAGGTACAAACATGAAAGGGGAATCTGGACCATAGGGTTGTGTATATCGCGTTTCATTTGCTAGAGAGGCCTGACTTTTCCTAGTAAGTAAATGTCATTCGTTCAACAGTTTGAGCAACAACCTTATCCAAACCGTTCAAAGGCTCATAGACGTCTAGGGAGGTCTGCCCCAGAAACTAAGAGATTTTCAGATTCAGGATATCATGCTTCCAAGTCGCTAGAGCTTCCAGGGGCAAAATCATATCCTTGCTTTAAGCCCTAGGAGACATTGCCCTCCTACTTTAGGTTGACTCTCTCCTTTCCTTTCATTAAAGGTTCTTTGGCAATTTGGGGTACTGCTGACCCAGCTAATGCTTCTAAGCCAGAAGCATGGGGGGTGCATTTGGGGAGTACCTGGAGATCTAAGCCCTGGAAGGCATGTGCAGATGATAGGACTGTGGTTCTGGGGCTGACAGCAGCTACAGCCATGAAAAGGAGGTTTTGTCTGAGAAAAGCGGAATTATCTACTAATTAGAAATATCTCTAAATTGGAAAGATTTTCCTTCTTTCTCTGGGTACAGTTGGCTCAGAGCAGATCACTGAATGGCTTTTCATGCCATGAGCTATGGGAGGAGGGCTCCATGTTTGGACAGTGAGCCTCAGTGCTACTGAGCCTAATCACCCAGGCAAAACTTTTATAAACTTAAGAGCAATCAGGATGAGAATGGTCTGCATTAGTGATATTATAAAATATTTTTAGAGAAAGCAGCTATTACACTACATTTATGATTTTTGTTCATTTGATTTTTTTTTTCCTACAAGACTCTGAGCTCCTTCCCCATCTTAGCATCCTCAGTGCCTAACACACTTAGCACTTAATAGGTGCTCATTAAAAGATTAATAAACCAAATGAATGAAAAGTCATTTTAGAATGGTAAAGTAGGTGGTGGTAACACATAGGATAGAGATCCAGAGAACTTTGTAAGACTTATTTGCAGTTTACTTGTTTGTATGTAACTGCAACAGTAGACTTTGCCATAAGTAATAGGATTTACTGGCTCCTGCCAGACTCCTACTTATCAGCCATGAAACCTAGAAAAGCATGTCATTCATCTCCTCAGTGCCTCTGTTTCCAAATCTATAAAAAAGGGGATCATAATGGGAACTTTTCTACCCCATAGAGATGCTGGGATGACCAGATGAGAAAAGTTGCAGGCAAACGTTGCCCCATGAACAACATTCATGAAGGAGCTACTAGGTGTTGAGCACAATGGATACATTGCGAATTATCAATATTAGTTATTAGAATAAATTTTATAGAAATTATCAGAGAATTGGGTTCAAAATTTACCTATGTGCCAAGGATGGTGAAAGGCTGATCCCAGAGAAGGAGAAAAGAAGGGAATTAATATTTACAGAGCTCCCTCTAGAATCAGAACTCATGACAGGCATTGTTTTATGTTCTGCACAAAGTATATTTCATGATCATTTATCAGTGAGAAATCTGATGTCAGTAACAGTAGTAATGGCCAAGGTCCCACAGCTGGGAAGTGACAGAGGCAGCATTGAGGCCCAGGTTTGTGAATTCAGGAATTCACCTGCATTCTATCCAGCTATGCTACCTCCAGAAGAGAAAGAAGAGGCTTTGAGGAAATCAAGGCTGAAGGGAATTACAAGATAACCTTGGTCCTTGTCATCACAAGGCAGGGTGGGCAGGACACAATCTCAGTTGAGAGGGACTTCTGGAAGAGGTGGCATTTGACTCAGTCCTTTAAGTTTGGATGCTTTACATCTCTCTCTCTCCCTCTCTTTTTAATAATTTCAGACTTTCAGAAAAGTTACAAAGATAATATAAAGAATTCCCATATACCTTCACCCAGATTCCCCAAATGGGAACATTTCCCAAGTTTGCTTTATCTTGCTCTCTCTGTATACATATTATTTTTGTCCTAAACCATTTGAGAGTAAGCTCTTTTACCGGTGAAGTCTTCAATGAGTGTTTTCAAACAATTCTTACATAATTAAAATTGGGAAATTGCCTTTGATACTACTATCTAATCTAAACCATACCTAGATGTCACTAGTTATCTCACTCATGGCAAAAATGAAAGATAAATAAATTCTGGTCAGGATTCAATCCAGGATAGTATATTGCATTCAGCTGTCATATCTCTTTGGAGGGTATTTTTATTACTAAAAATAAATTTTATCAATTTTCATTTCTTCTTTTAAATGGTCATACATGTGTGGTCCATATGGGGTCACAAAGACAATCTCCTTGCTCAACGTTTAGACAGGTTCTTCTGAGCCCTCTTTTTGACGAGGCCTCACCCTTGGGTCCTGTCTTCAGCCTGCCAAACCCAGTTGTAGCAAGAATCTTGCTAAGTCAGTTTAGTGAGAATCCCCCCACCCTTGATATTTGATCACCCTGGCTTGCCTTTAGCAAGAATCCTGTTAGGTCAGTTTAGCAAGAATCCACCTACCCTTGATGTTAGTAATTTTCCATCCACTGACCCCCACCCTTCGTTGACTACAAATCCTCACCTGTCCTTGTTAAGCCTGACCTCTTTCCCCAGTACAATACCCCTTTGGCAATGATCTCGAATAGTCTTCCTTACCATTTTAACAAGTGTTACCATTTTGACAATTTTTTCTTTAACAGCGATAAAGAAAATATAGAAAAAATTAAACCCCATCTGTAATTGCCCACCAGATATAACCTTAATTAATCTGTGGTTAATTTAAATGTCTTAATGCTTGATTTCTTTTTAATGTACATGTGTAATCCAAGCACACAACCACCATCCCCTTCCAGGGCCCAGCTTCCCCTAGAAAATATTGAGGATATGCAACTTCTACTTATCATTCCTCCAGAAGTTCTTCCCCCGTGTCCAGTGCACCTACTGTGGCTCTCAGCGTGGCCATAGCCTGCCTTGCCCTTTAGCTCCTAACCCAAAACTCTGGTTACCACCTCCCTTGAAAAAATGTTGCAGCCCCTAAGAACCCTAAAAAGAAGCTAAGTGGGCAGGCCACACCGCTCATACCCACCTATTTTGTTTGCAACATCAAGGCCTACAAAACCTCTACTGGCTAACAGATTTGATAAAGCGTTGTGGTAGCTCAAGAAAATTAAAATGTAAGACTGGACAACTTGAAGCTGTACAAGAGATACGACTTCCCCCATATTCCAGGGAAGAACAACCAGGTGTTCAACCCTCCACAGTGGGTCCCTTGATGGTGCACCCCACTTCTAACCTGGCCCCAACTTTGTTCATCTACCCTTTGATATGACTCTCCACGGGAAAGCCAGCCCCTTACCTCAGGGGACAGGCTTTCCCTGGGACCCCATCCCATCATTTTCCCAACATACAGTTCACGAACCTCAGTCAGTCAAGACATCTGTGTGACACTCTGGGGTGGTGGTAGTTGGGTGGTCACCAACGGGGCTGGTCAGTGATGGCCGTTGGCATTCCAAGCATGGCCGAACAGCTGGGCAAGCCAGGGCAGGTGAGGTCCACGGGTAAGTTCAGCCTCCTTCAAGATTTTCCTGTCTGAGTTGCAGGTGTGCGAGTAATTGTTGAATCAAGGGTGCACACATGCACACTCCCACACACATCTTCAAAGACAACTCTCAAAGCTGATTCAGTCTAAATCTACGAGGATCAGAGAAACAATTTGCTAATTACCTCAAATTTTTCAGAATGCCATAGTATTACCTCTCTATAATTAGTATGAAAAATCACATATACATATTATATGGTATATAGTATATTATATATATAAAATTATGTAATTATCTTTTCTTTATGCCCCCCCTTCCTTGAGTTTGTATTGTCTTATTGCCTCATTCCCCTCATGAGAATTCCCAGGTGGAAATCACTTAGGGCCCCCACTGGGATTTCCCTTAGTTAGCCAAGCACCAGGTCAGGGCTGTGCAATTATCCTGAGGATGTGATTTAATTGAGAGCCCTCACTCCACTCGGAGGCTGTGTGAGAGAACTGCTTTTACTCAGGATGTGCGGGGCACAAGGCAAATATTTGTTGTAAAGTGCCTGTCTACGTAAACAACCTGATTTCAAAATGCATTACAAAATCCATGGCCCATGTGAAATACAGTGATTTAATGATGAGGATTTAGAATAATGGGTAGAGAAGAGGTATTTACATATTTATTTATTGTTTCGGCAGTGCACATAAGGATTCCCCATAGTATCCAGGCACCCTCTCTTCCTGTTCAAGTCCAAAACCCACCTTTTCATTTTCTTTCTTGTTCACTAACGCCAAATACACCATTCTTAATGCCATATTCCCCACCTGGAGAAAAGGTGGCAATGCCATTATTACCCATAATGCCATGGCTCTTCAGAACCTACTTGTACTGAAACAGTACAGCTCTTCTTGCCTCTACAGTTCCCTAATACCGCTGACTCATAACGTTGCGTCATCCATCCGCAGGTCTGTGAACACTGGCTTCCAATGACTCTCAAAAGCTGTTACTGTGCTCTGTTGAGGAGGACTTCACGTGCTAGTCTTACACAAAGTATGCAGGAAAATATGAGCCATCGTTCATTTCCAGATCATGTTAAATTTACCATTTGGAATTACATAGTATAAACCTAAAACAATACATTTTTCCACCCGTGTCTTCTCTTAAACTCCTAAGACTGTAATCACTGCATTCCTAGCATGTGGTCTCTTTCATTGTTAACAAAATTGCCGTAGGTTTGGTTGAAGGGTGTCCCCCTAAGACTCATGCTTACCTGGAACCTGTGAATGTGACCTTATTTGGAAATAAGGTTTGTACAGATGTGATCAAGTTAAGATAAGGTCAAACTGTATCGGGGTGAGCCATAAATCCAGTGAGTGGTGTCCTTACAAGAAGAGGGAAACTTAGAGACACAGAGACACTCAGGGAGTAATACCAGGTGAAGATGGATCAGAGATTGGAATGAAACATCTAGAAGCCAAAGAATACCAAGGGTTGTTGGCAACACAGAAGCTAAGAAAGAAGCACTGAACATGTTTTCACTCAGAGCCTCCAGAAGGAACCAGCCCTGCTGACACCTTGATTTCAGACTTTTGGCCTCCAGAACTGTAAGAGAATAAATTTCTATTGTTTGAAGACACCAAGTTTATGGTAATTTGTTACAGCAGCCCTAGAAAAGAATATGTCCTGCTTTCTGCAGACTGCCGCCAGTGGGAAGGAAGGCAGGAGCCTGTGGGTGGAATGAGAAGAGAAACTACTTAGGTGAGGAATGTCTATCCCTTGTCCAACATGGGGTAAGACTGATCTGGAAAAGCATAACATTGCATATTAGTTAGAGGCTAGAGAGGATACTGATGAGAAAAGCCCATAGGCATTCTGGAACAGTGGTCTCAAAAGCCATTCCCACCCCCAGAGGACTTTCTGCCCTGTGACACAGACCCTCTTGAGGACACAGGGTGACTTCCCTGGATGCTGGGGTGGAGACACAGGGGATAAAGGATGCCTGCCATGAGACTCATGTCCCTCAAGTGTTACAGACCAGCAGCAGCGCATATAAGGGTGAGAGCTGATGTGCAGGTCTATAGACGTGGCTCAAGTCCAAGAGTCAGCAGTGGACCCTCAGTAGCCTAGACCCCCAAACTCACCCTGCATCCATAAGAGCCACCGCCAATCAACACGTCCATACCTTTTTGGTGGCCCAATCTCACACAAATCCACAAAACAAAGACCACACTTATCAGTAGGAGCTATCCACTTACTAGGCTGTCCTCCATTAGAGCCCAGGGATGACACTATAGGTGTGAGTCTTGGAGCTCTTTGGGACATCTAGTCCACTCCATGTGTAGATTAGAGGGTCAGGGAGGGCTTGAAGGGGAGAAATAGGGTCTTGGACACCTAAAGATTCTGGGTCGGGCTGTGGGCGGTATACCCAGCTGATCTAACGCATGTGAAGGAATTTAGGAAATTCTGTTGACTGTACTCCAGAGCAGGGGCCTCCTGGAGCTCAAAGATGGGCAGGATCCTATTTGTGAAGGTCTGACAAGGACTCCCTCCCTGACCAAACTTTCATCAGGCTCCTTCAGTCTGAGCAAGGAACTTACTCTGTTGTTTTTCCAAATAGATAGATGTGATCATTTTTGAAAAAAAAAAAAAAGCACATCCCAAAATAAAGGCAAAGAAACAAATCTACAAAGGTAAGAATTTGCAAAGGTAGTTGTAGAAATAGCAACCTGGTGCAGCTATAACAGAGGAGGTTGATATGGGAAAAATAAAATATATGACTGGAAAGGTAGGGAGGAATTTGAAATTAGAGTTTCAGTCTGTCAGCAAGGAGGAAGTCTCAAGGGCTTGGAGAGAGGAGAAATGTGACGAGAGCCAACTCTTCGGTAGGATGCATGGTGCCTAGAGATGGGACGAAGGCCATCGCAGAGACTGAGGTGCACGCAACCAGGGTCGAAATTAGGACAGAGGCAGTGGGATTGGAGAGGTGGTGGTTATTCGATGTCTGGAAGAGTCCAGCAGGACTGACTATGGAGACAAGGAAGGGTCTGTAAGGATCTAGCTCCATAGGGATCTAGCCTCAGGGTTATCATGAGGACAAAAGTTACTCATTGGATGGATGGGGCTATTCTGTTCCTCATGGCTCCTGTCTGTCTTCTCAGGTGGTAGGTGGAAGAAGTTTTCCTTTCTGCATTTTAAAGATGGGGAAACCGAGGTTCAGCAAATCATGACTTGCCCAAGAGACGCTGGAAAATTGGATCCCTTGCAGCGCAATCTGAGTAGACATGTAGGCACAGGGCACTGGAGCTCTGTTATGTCTCTTTGAATGTGGCAAACTCACCTCGCCTGTGCGCACAGGGTTGGGGGTGGTGGGCGGGAGATGAGGGGATGTGTGCCTGTGTGTGTGTGCGCACGCGCACGCGTGCACATGCACACGCATTCCGTGGGCATGTGGGTGAGGAGGGTAGCACGTGCGCCAGCTGGATTTCTCTCTCAGGAGGTGGTGATGGGCACCAGTGCTCCCTGGATGGCTTCCTCTTCCCAAATAAACAATCATATGACACAATGTCTGAAAGCCCAGAAGATTTCCTGTCTCCATTGGCCCCGTGCCCTGCCTGCTGCCAACCCCAAGCTGGTAGAGCTATCTCCAGCCCTCCAATTCCCTCCACCCCAAGTCTCTAGCTCCAGGACCCAGAGAACGCCATGAGCTCACTGTGCCGGGCCTGCTTGGCACCAGCTACATGAAGAGGGTGGACATTCTTCTGCCAAAGTAAACCCGGTGGCTGGGCCAGTGACCTGGACTTCCTCCAACAGGCTGGCTCTGCCACACTACCTACCTCAAGTCTCCATCCCTCCCAGGGGGTCTGCTACTTCCATCAGGGTCCACCTGAGGGACCCTGAATAGGCTCCACCATTACAGAAAAGGAAGTCGTGTTTCCCAGGGACCATTACCTTCTCTCCACGTTGCAAAAAAAGGCAGCAACAGTGCAGGAAGTGAAAGGGGAGCTGGCGGTTTCTAACCTACAGAATCCATTCATCCTTTGAGGTCCAGTTGATACGCCACCCACTCTGTGACTTCTCACCCAAATCCCACTCCAAAAGTGCTAGCCAACAGCTCCTCTGTGCTCCCCTAGCAAATGTGTGCAGTGTGATTGCAGTCCTTTGTTGCCTGGGAAGCAAATAGGTTCCATCTTTTGTTCTAGATCTGACTGATGGGTAGTGATTCCTTGGTTGCAGCGTCACAAAGGATGCTGAGGCCATATTCAGACACAACGGGAACCTGCCATCACCAGTTAGGAGAGGTAGCTGGGGGGGAGGGTAGTCAGGTAGCCTGCCACTGTGCCTGCCAACCCCAACTGCCACGCTGCCCTGCCCTTCGTCACCTCAACTGTCCTTAACCACCATTCGAACAATTTGGGGACAGGGCACCATTTGCTCCTCTTTGTATCTCCAGTTCCTAGCACAATGCCTGCGACTTAACAGGTGCTCAAGAAATATTTTTGCTGAATGAATGATTCATTAAAAGATGCCATAATTCTTCCCATTGAACGGACAAGCAGATGCACCCACCCTGGCTCTCAGCAAGTGGGAATCGTGCAAACCCAATGTGCCCTTGGGCCCTCAGGGAGACCACTCCTCTGGGCACCCACCTTCTCTCCTGTAGTCTTATTCTTGATGACATTGTGTCCAATGGCTTTATTCGTATGTCTTGAAGTTAGGGATGGTAGCTTCTACTTCAACCTACACTTAGGTTAGATATAGCATGGGGCAGCCATAGGCATTTGGCGATTCCTGGTTAAAGAAATGAATGGATCTTGTCCCCACTCTCTGCCTGCCATCTACTCTCCTATTGTGTAAACACCATTGTATTCAGTTTAATACCTGGTAGTAAATAAATTGCCATATTACATAAATGTACTTAATTTCCTCTTATCAAGCAGTGACCATCTTAATTGCATTTATAAATATTACCAGAGTCATAGAATTTGAAGTTGGAATGCACCATACAGTTTAAAACACTCATGTTAAAGGCGAGGAATCGGAGACAGCGATTACCGACAGAGTTGCTGTCTCCTTTTTTTACCTTTTTCATTCATTCACTCAATGCTATTTTGTTAGAATTAACATTTAATGGAAACAATTTAGTAATTTTTAGAAGAACACAAAGCAAGCCATACTTCTTAATGTTTTGAGATCTCTTTTATATTTCTATGAGCTTTTCAAGAAAACCAACTTTAAATGAAGGTAGAATTTACAAGGCCACCCACCAGGTTCACTTTGGATCCCTCCCCAAGCCATACACAGCCCTTCAACACAAATTTGTGTCTCAACCAAGGAGCACCGGTTACCAAAAGAAATGAAGACACAGCTCATGCTCTCCAAATACTTCTCTCTGCAATTATCTAGAGCTTTAAATATTGTCTACAGACTGTCAAAACTACAATAGCCTCTCATTTTTGTGGTATGCCACACAAGCAGGTGTCTAGAAATTTAAAGCTTAACTCTCCCACAATCAGAACTTAAAATATATACATATTATTATATACATTGGAAAGAAAACTTTCTAAAACATATTGCATACATGTTTTATATTTTTTATGTTTTTTAAAGATGTATGTATTTATTTTAAAAAGAGAGCATGGGTGGGTGGTAGAGGAGAGGAAGAGAGAGAATCTTAAGCAGGCGCCACCTTCAGTGTGGAGTCCAACATGAGGCTCAATCTTACCCCCCCGAGATCATGACCTGAGCTGAAACCAAGAGTCAGATACTCAACCAACTGAGCCACCAAGGCACCCCTTGCATACATGTTTTTAAAACAAAAAATGCTCACTGTAACTCCACCCGCTCTTAAGGATAGCAAGGCCTTTTCCTGAGCATCCGTGGGCTCAGCTGCAAAGCCCTGGCAGACTCAAGTTTCAGAGGTGTGAGGGGCTCTACTATACTGAATGGCCCTGGAAAGCCATGGATTTCTAGTTCTTCTACATAATGTTGGAAATACTTCTGCCTCCATTCTTACTTTAAACTGTAGGTTGTCATTTCTTCATTTTGCTGGTCTTCTTGCTTCTTTCCACTCATGCTCTTGGGGCTCAAGAGGGCTGCTCAGGATATACCCTTGGCTCTTGTTTCCCTTGTGCTTTTCTGCCCCTCCTTCCTTTTAGGTGGGTCTTTACAGGATCCTCCTCCAGGATCTGTGCAATTACATAAGAACCCACACTCAGAAGGGCCCGCACTTGGTTCACTGCTCTGCTATCGCTGTCTTGAACTCTTAATAATTTTATCTATGATTTGTGTGTTCTAAGTGAAGACCAGTGGGACAATGGAACTTGTCCCTCTCCCTCGGCTCCTCCCCCTGCTTGTTTGCATGCTCTCTCTCTCAAATAAATAAATAAAATCTTAAAAAAAAAAAAACAACCTAAGTTGAGACAGATGGCAGAAGAAAGGAAGAAGCTCTAAATTTTAGTCCCTTTAAACTGCATTTCCTTGGGCCCTGACAATTATGTAGCAGGTCCTCTGCATACTCCCCTACCAACCTTCTCCCAGCCCCCTTCCTGTTCTTAACCAAGAGCAAGAGTGTCACCACCGTATCTCTCTACTTACCTGCCTGGACACGTTTCACCTTCCCCTCCTTCCTTCAGCTGAGAGCCAGACCCCATGGTTCTTCCTCACTCTGCTCATTCCACTTGCCCATCTGTACCCACTTCTCTTTCCACCTGCATCCTGAAGCCATGGCGCTTTACCCTGGAGCCCCCATGGACCACCCCCTCTGCCCCGTGCTTCTTTCTGGATTCAGTCACTCCTGAGGCAGAAGGCTTCTGAGAAATCCCATCTACTTGGGGGGTCTGATGCTTATTCTTCTCTTGACATACTCTCCCCATACTGGACTCAAATGGGTTATCCAGAAACACTATTCTTTAAAAAAAAAAAAACAGGTGGACAACCCAAATATCCATCTATGGTTGAATGGATAAACAAAGTGTCATCTCTACAGACAATGGAAAATGATTCGGTCTTAGAAAGGAAGGACATTCTGACACGAGCTACAACATGGATGAATCTTGAAGACATTAAGCTGAGTGAAGTAAGTCCGACACAAAAGGACAAATACTGAATGATTCCACTTACATAAGTTCCCTAGAGTAGGCAAATTCATACAGACAGAATGTAAAATGGTGGTCACCAGGGGCTGAGGGGAGGGAAGAACGGAGAGTTCGTGTTTCATGGGTGTACAATTTCTGTTCCAGATGATGAATATATTCTGAAAATGGGTTGTGGTGATAGTCTTACAACATTGGGAATGTACTTAATGCTACTGAATTATACGCTTTTAAATGGCTAAAATGTTACAGTTTATATTACGTTTATTTTACCACAATAATAATTTATTTTAAACAGATGCAAATGCTGATTTGCACCCTCCTCTCTTTCCCATCTTCCTTCTCCTCCTAGAGGTGTGTGTGTGTGTCCTGGAGAAAGCCAAGATGATTTACATCTTCAGTTCAAAGCTGGATGAGGAAAAAAGACAGAGGAAATGAAGGCGAGGATGTGACGTTATCCATCAAGGTTATGGCACGAGTTGAAGGGTTGTTTTCTGAGAAGCACGTGAGGGCTTTCTGATGATGGCGGAATGTGGGGAATTGAACTTCAGAGCTGGAAGGATCAAAGGAGAGAAACGACTTACCGGGGCCTCCCTGCTCATGGATGGCATAAAGAGTACTGCAGCCAGGGAAGGGCTGACCGCCCCCCAACCCCAGGCTCTTTCCTCCTGACTGAAGCTCCCCATGAGACGGCAGCTGTGAGGGAGAGGGCATGTGGATCAGTGAAGGTAGATACACAGGAGTCACGGGTTCTGCTTCTGAGGCTAGGCCACAGGAGACTTTGGGATGAATAGCTGAAGATTTGTGTAAGGCCAGGAGCGCGAAACAGGCATCCCAGGAAGGAACAGCACGTACTACAGGACCAGGATGTCGCAGCATCCAGGACAGTGGTTTTGGGAGGGCACTGTTGCCATCTGGCTCGGGACTGTTGCAGGACATTTAGCACCTCTAATCCCTGCCTGCTGAACTCCATAAGCACTTCCCATCGTTGTGACTGAATCACACACCTGATGCATTTCCAAATATAATCCCTATATAACTATAACCTCTAGTTAATAACTTCCTTTGGGTCTGGTTCCTTTGAGTAGCTCAGAAAGAACAAAAAGCAAGGTAAACAATGATTGAGACTGACAGTGAGCATAAGGAGTCAGGATATGGGCAGGGAGGCATCCAGACCAGAGCAGCTACCCAGGACTCCGCACTCACATGGGCCCTGTAAGTGGGGTTTTAATGCTTAGAGGGCACCATCTTGAAATTCTTGATCCTGTTATCTTTGACTTTGTGTTTTGTGAATAGAGTCCCCAGGACAAAAGAGATATACTGAGGGCCTGGAGTCTCTGCTCCTGAGCAGTCCCACCTCCCACTGCCTCCTTAAGATGGGTTCTCAGCCATCTACACCATGCCCCCTGGCACCTCAGGCTCCACCCAGTTCCCCCTCTCCCACCCCCATCACTTGACCCCCATCTCATTGGTGGTGGGGGTCATATTCTGCTTTGCCCTTCATCCCTTTTGGAGGCCAAGGCAAGCTCAGGGAGGTCCAGGGTTGGGCACACGCCCCTTGGCGTCTCAGGCTAGGGCTGAGCAGTGGCCTTCACTGCCCCGGGCCTGGTGGTGATATGACATGTCGGGCTGAGTCAGCAGGGGCCTCTTGCCCACCCCCAGTGCAGGCAGGGAGCTTCTGTTTGGTTGCAATTCCTTAGGGGTAACCCATCCATCTATGGATGGGGATGGAGTCCCATGAGAAGGGAGACTGATTCCCCACCCTCCCACCCTCCTCTTCCCCCCCACCCCCCCACCCTGGGACCCTGCATTTTGCACTGGACCCACGGCTTATAGAGCCAGCTCTGCACATACAATAGTGTGAATGGTGAAGGTACAGAGATAGGGATGCTTTCAGGAAAAGGTCTGACCTGGACTTGACAGGTTTTAGTGACTTATTACATATGGAGGGAGAGAGAGCATTTTAAGAACACACCCCTCCCCAACTGTTAGCCCAGAAATAGAGAAAGGTGACATTTTTTTTTTGAAGGGGGTCTGGAAAGGTGGGGAGAAATAATGAGTTTACCTTGGGACATATTTATTTAGAGATTATAGTGGAGACATCCAAAAAAGCATTTGGAAATTAGGTCAGAAGCCCAGGAAAGGAGTCGGAGAGAAACAGATCTGTGGGCTATAGGTGTATGGAGGTTTCTGAAGTTATAGGAGCCAAAGGGAAGGGCCGGGACAAGATGTGGTGTTTAAGAGAGCCACAGGGATGCCGCACGGACAGTAAGTGAGACCCAGACACAAACATGGGCAGTTGAATTTGGTCACTAGAAGGTCACTAAGTACTTACAGCTGTACTGACCCACACAATAGCCACTGGCCATATGTGGCTATTACAATGAAATTAAGGTTAAAATTAAATAAAATTTAAAAGTCAGTTCCTCGGTCCAAAGAGCCACATTGCATGTTCTCAGGAGCCACATGTGGCCAGTGGCTGCCATAGCACACAGCTCAGAACAGAACATTTCCATCCTCACAGAATGTTCTGTTGAGCAGCACTGCATTCGAGCAGATTCTGAGGAGCAATCTTATTCAGGAAGTCTTCCGCCCTGCCAAGACCAGAAGCCAGGTCTCTGGACTCCCAGCCCAGGGCTCTTGCTCTTGGTTCACTGACTGCACCTTTCCTGGCTGGCAAGGGTGTAAATCAGCACCCAACACTGCTGTCCCCAGCCTCCCCGCTGCACGGCCCTCATGGGCCCCCAGGCTCTCCAGCGCCCTAGTGCCTCCCTTCCCAGTTCCACCAGGCACAGGGACTGGCGCACAGGAGGCCCTCGCCAGACACTAGTGGGATGAATGAGTGGCCCCTGGTGAGGTGTGCCAGCTCCTGGGGAAAGCCCTCTTGCCATCACACACTGCAGAAATTCATCCTCATCTGCTCATGGTTCTCAGGCTGTTCTTGTCAATTGGGATAAATGCACATCCTGCCTCCTGAAGTCACTCTGCTGCCTCGAGCGTTCATTTTCAAGGCATCTTGGAGGCTAGAAGGCAGCTGCATGGTCCAAGGTGCATTTGGAAAATGCAGGAAGAAATTCAGAAGGTGAGGGATCTGTCCTGCCCAGGACAAGGGATCAGACATTGCAGGTGTCCCCCTAGTGTGACCTGGGGCAAGCATAGAACCTATCTGTGCCCTCATTGCCCATCTGGGAAATGGAGACCTGATCCTGTTTGCTTCACGGTGTTGTCATGGGGTCCTGACTGGTTGCGAAAGGCTCTGAAGGGTCCAGGGTACTCGTGTGTCTCCTCCTGCCCTCCCCCCACCTCCATCAACACAACTCCTACCCCTTCTTCCTTAAACACGCTTCCCCAACCATACTAACTCTTGAATATTCCGCACTCCCTCCACCCATGGTAGTTTTTCCCATTTCATGTCTGAACATACAGGAATCTCTGTCACCCTCCAATCTTCTCTTCTGTATTCCACCCAGGGCAATTTTCCCAAAGGGCCCCTTTCCACCTGCTTACTCTGCCCTCACCTCTCCACCCTGCAACCCTGCCCCGCCCCTCTGTAGAGACAGTTCCCACCGACAGCATTGGGAGCTCTAAGTCCCAGGTAGGAAGCCATCCTGCAAGGCCCCCAGTGTGAGTGGTGCTCAGACTACCCCCTCCTCCTCAAGCCTCGGGGCTCTCTGTCCACTTCCAGGACTCCACGCACCACCCACTACCTCTCTGGCCCCTCCCCCTCAGGCTGGGCCTCCCCCCAGCTTTCTGCGCACCTGCCTCCCCCTGCATGAACTTGAATGTGTTTCTCCGTGCTCCACCCTCTGCAATGGCCTCCTCCCACTGCAGGCTCTCCCCGGGTGGCTTGACCAGCTCCTGTCCTGACAGCCCTGAGTCTGCCTCTCCAGCCCCAACTGCTTTCTGATGCCAAGGACCCAAATGTCCAGCTATCTCCCAGACGTTATACTTGGAGGGCCCACAAGCATCTCAGACACAGTGTGTCCAAAAGCTGACTCAGGGTCCCCCAAAGGGTCTAGGTGAGTTCATTTTCTATGAACAAAAGAACCATATTAGACATTTTAAAATTGACTCCCACCCCCAAATCACACCCTGGAAGAAGGAGTCCACTGCAAGTGTTTTCATTGGGAGGTGATATCTCAGAGAGGCCCGATCAGCCCCCTCCACTTAAGACCCTCCTCTGCCCCCCCCACAACCCCACTGTACTCAGAGCATTTATCAGCTTCTCACACACTCGATGTATGACTCACTTATGACATTTGTTTTCATGATCTGTCCCCACTAGAGTGAAGTCCATAGTGCAGGCTCGCTCATGTCTTCTGTTCGCTGAGGAGCGTCAGGCGTCTGAGCAGTGTGTGCAGTACACGACAAGTTCAACACACAGCTGGGGAACGAAGGAAGGACTCGGTGAACTGGACAGGTCTCTTTTCCTGCCTCCTGCACAGACATAAACTGCACTAGGGTGGACACTGGCTTGTTCTCCTCTGAATCCCGCCCACTGAGCACTGTGCAAGCCACATTCTAGACCTCAGTGAATGGTTGGGACAGTGTGACCCAATCTAGGGGAACAATTTCTGCCAATGCCTGTTGTCTCACTGTGACATCTTTAAAGCTTTGAACCCCACTGTGTGAAGCTGGAACAAGAGACTGCTACAGACACACCCCACTCTCTCCTCCTGGCTATGGCGTGGAGGGAAGGAGTTTGGTGCACAGAGACCAGATGAAGCCCCAGTTTCTGGGGCCAAGTACAGAGCCTCAAGGAAGACCCTTCACCTATCCTCTCTCAAGTGCTCCCTCTCTTGCCCATTGCTCCATGATGTTGTGGGCCTGGGCCCTGCAGGCAGACCACCTGGGTTTCAAATTCTGACTCCCCGCCTTCCTAGCTGTGTGACCTTGGGCAGATGGCTCACCATCTCTGTTCCCTCGACTGCAAAATGGGGATAATAAATTCCCTACCTCATCGGGTTGTTGAGGATGCAATGAAATAATGTGGTGGGGTGTGCAGAACAAGTCCTGCCCCAGAGTAAGGGCTCAGTGATTGTCAGCTAGTCCCCCACAGGATGCAGGAGTCCCATGAAATACAGGGTGTGGAAGAACTTTGAGAGATACAGAGTCAGAGAGAGACAGAGACAGAGAGAGGCGGGCACATGGCTATTTTCTTAGTGCTCACCAGCCCTTATTTATGTCTCTCGTTCCTTAGCCTTTTCAGTTTCTTTCCTTAAGAAATACCAAAAACCAAGTGTGTGATGTAGGAAGTACTCGCAGCTTTCTAAAAGATTGATGTGGCGTGAGTCTGACGACCATTCAGACCGCAGTCTGGACATTTGTTCCTTTCTGAGACGTGAGAGCTCTCCATTTAGAACTAGAAGATCCACGGTTCCTTCCTGAGCCTCCTCCTCACCAGAGACATGATGGTGGGTAGATTGCTTGGTTTCCTCACCTGAAAATGAGATCTACAAAACCCTCCCTGCCTCCTCTAGAGGGACATTGGGTGAGGTTCAACAGGGAAGCACTTTGTAAACTGGGGAGTACCTGACACACAGGACTCTTGGAGGAGAAAAAAGGTCCAGGAAAACTTTGAAGACAGTGATCAGATCTTGGTCATTCCTTCATGCAGCCCCCCTTGCCCAGTGTCACCCCGGTGCACACTTGGTGCTTGATAAAAATACTCCCTGGGATGCCTTGAGGTTGGGGAAGGAGAGGGGAGAGGATCCACAGCCCTTGTGGGTTTCCAGCCCTAAGGGTTCTGACTTCTCTCGGCAGCGCGTGGGCTGCAGGGACCCTGCCAAACATGTCACCCATGAAATCACAGGGCCACCAGGAAGGCGGCACAGGGTGGGGTCCGCCAGAATGTACTAATTTTGTAAATTGCACTGTGCCATCATGCGCACACCCATGGGCGGGAGTAAGGGCAAGAAGGAAGGGAAGGGAAAGGAGACAATTTCATATGAGGGAAATTGCAGGTCCTGCCAGATGGCTCACAGGCCCCAGGCTGGCCCTGGGCACAACTGTGCAGTGGGAAAGTTTGTTTTCATTGTTGTCATTCCCTCTATGTCATCATCTTTCCCTCCCCAACACACACACCCCCCACCTCTCACCCCTGCACTCTGTCCTCTGATGTGCCCCACTCTTCCATGTGGGAGCCCACTTGCCTGCCCCTGAGGGAAACTTGGCTTTCCCTACCCCCTGCCTCCTGACCCATCTCCCACCACCACCCTCCTGCTCCACCATCCAGCTGTCCAACGGCTGCTGATCTGTCACCCCTTATCTCATTAACACGAATCAGTTACCTCCAGGTAGCCTAGTTTGAACTCCACCTTGTATCAACATGCTTTGAGCCCAGATCTTCCTCCCAGGGAGAGGGCAGTTTCCGTGAAGGGGGAGACTGGGTCAGACACTTTTGGCAGCCCACTCAGAGCCCCACAGTGTTGGCGCCATGGAAGGTGCTTGGGGAACACTTGGTCATGTGCCGGGCTTCTTACCAGTTACCTGCACCTCATACCCCGGCAGCCACAGAATCCAAGTCTCTGTAAGAGCTGAGAGGGGCTGAGGAGGATCTGAAGACCCTGAGGTTGGAGGGATGAGTTCCTTAAAGAAACTCACTGGACACCCCCTCCCTCAGGCAGTGTCATCGGACTGACTGTAGTTCTCCAGGGGAAAAAAAAAAAGTCTGGTTCAGCTTGGGTGAAGGGTGTATCAGAGGCTCTCTGTCTTATTTTGCAATTTTTCTTAGTCTAAAAAGATTTCCAAATAAAGAAAGGAGAAGAAGGAAGAGGACACAATGACAAGCCTAGATAGTTTTACATAAATTATATCAAAACTTGGAAGAACAGATAATTCCTGTGGTATACAAACTTATTTAGAGCATAGAAAAAGAAGACTAACTAATTCATCATATGAAGTTAATATGACCCTCGTTACAAAAGCAAACAAGGACAGTACAAATAATGAAAGGGAAGATCAGGTTCACAGATGAACTTGGTACAATTGTCCTCAATGAACTAATTAACAAGTTGAATATATCAGTGTATAAAGAAAAATATATCATAACCAGGTAGGATTTAATCTAGGAACATAAGGATGGTTTAACATCGGAAAATCTTTCTATGTATTATGCTATATGAACTAACTGCAGGAGAAATTGATATGTTCATGTTAATGTTGAAAACCATTAAATATATCTATTAAATATACATCAATGGCCATTCATGATAAAGACTGAAGTCTTGGCAAACTAGGAATTGGAGAAAACTTTGTTAACGGGACAAATTAGAATCTATCATATTATTAAAATAAGAAAGTTCGGGAAACGTGTTACATACAAAAACAACATATAAAAATTAATGCAATACTATAAATCAGTTAGAGCTACTTAGAAAATGTAGTAGAGAAAGAGAGCTCATGCGTTAGTGCAATAAAATGTAGAAGGAACATAGGACTACATTTGACAGAAGAACAAAAAAGCGTAAGATCTTCACAAAGAAGTTCACAAATCTCAGCGGTGACCCATCATTGTGGAGCAAACCATCCTAAACCGTGGAGCCTAAAACAACCCCATTCTCTTTGCTCCTGATTCTACAGGTCTGCAATCTGCTCAAGGCTTAGCCAGGCCAGCACTTCTGCTGCCCGTACTCGTGGCCGCTGCTGCAGCTGCAGTCAGCTGGGTCTCCACGGGTGGCGTGCTGTAAGGTGCCTCCCTCACGCACCGGGTCGTTGCAACTGGGGTTCACTCGGCCACCCTTCTGCAGCCACACACCACCTCTGCCAGCAATTGGCCACACAAATTCCTGTTGATTATTAGAGATGAATTGAGGGGTCCCTGGGTGGCTCAGTCGGTTAAGCATCCGACTCTTGATTTCAGCTCGGGCCATGATTTCAGGGTCGTGAGACTGAGCCCCGCTTCTGGCTCCACACGGAGCATGGAACCTGCTTAGGATTCTCCTCTTCCTCTGCCCCTCCCTGCTCACAGACTCTCACTCTCTCTCTCTCTTTTTTAGAGAAATAGAGAACGGTACCTTATTCAAATAGATGGGAAGATATAAAATTATAAAAAAAATACCAATTCTCCCCAAAGTACTATATAAATTTTTTAAATTGCCATAAAAATTCCAAGGTTCTTTTTCATTTTATTGTAGTTGTTGTATGCGACGTAATGACCTGATCCTAAAATGCACAGGAACAAGTGAAGGAATAAGATAAATTATCAAGAAGACACCTAACAGTAGTATACCATGTAAGATAGAAAATGTATTAAGGGGGCGCCTGGGTGGCTCAGTTGTTAAGCATCTGCCTTCAGCTTAGGTCATGATCCCAGGGTCCTGGGATCGAGTCCCGCATCGGGCTCCCTGCTCTGCGGGGAGCCTGCTTGTCCCTCTCCCACTCCCCCTGCTTGTGTTCCCTCTCTCGCTGTGTCTCTCTGTCAAATAAATGAATAAATAATCTTTAAAAAAAAAAAGAAAATGTATTAAGGAAAAATCAGAGAAGAAAAAGAGGATTAAAGGTAAAGACAGTGGATTGATCCAATGCTTCCAGTTTTACCCCCTCTCGAAATCCCACTCTCCCAAGGGACAGTAAAGTAAAAAGAAAGAATGAGAGAATGGGACAGAATCCTAGCTATAAAATTTTGGAAGCTAAAAGCAGATGAGAGAGTAATAAATAACCTAGCAACTCAGTAGATCTGAGAAAACAGAGTTCTAGGCCAACAGTGGGAAAAACCAAAAAGCAATGTGATTAAATTTTAGAACTATCCAAAGGCCCAGGAAAGGGTATAACCAGTTATCGCTGGAAATCAAGATGAAAATAGGGTTAAAATAAATAGTTGAAAGTCTATAGGGGACACAGATTCCCAGGCTCTCTCCCAGCTGTGCACGGCCAAACGCTGTCTGCCCATCCTGGCAGTAGGCATGCAAGTTTATTCTCCAGAAAGGATCAAACAGGAGGCTCCCTGAATGGGCAGGTTGAGGGTGGGAGTCTCGTACTGAAAGCCAGAGCATCAGCAAGTTTGCAGGCACAGGAGGCTGAGACTCACAGCCCTCCTGTGCCTCCCCAGAAACCATGGAGGCCAGGCATCCACCTTCAAGACAAGAAACAATTTGGTGATAACCTAAAGATACTGATACTGAAAATCTCCAAGAGGAGATCTCATCTAGCCTGATTGTCTCGGGACAATCTGCATTCACATACCCAGAGCTTCCAACGGGCCTTTTTGTCTCCCTAAGTGCACAAAGATCTCCAAACCCCTAAAAGCCACCAAGAGGAAAGAAAAGGCCAGGTAAACATGGAAAAAAGCAACTTAGAAGAAGCAAAGTTGACTTGGGGAGAAAAGCACTTACAAGGTCTCAATGAATACCCTCAGAGATAGAAGAGAAGATATTGAAGCTATAGGACAATGAGAGGGCCTTAGGAAAAGGAGCATTCAGAAAACAAAACAAGTGCTCTTAAGAACTTAAAAACATCAGAATGGAAATGAAAAATCCTGTAGAAGAATGGAAGGCAAAGTGGAGGAGAGAGGGAAAGAGAAAGGACGGAGAACAGAAGAGGGAGGAAAATTAGAGAATGAGTCCGGGAGTCACAATACAGTGTATTGTGTCTGTATTGTGACTCTCTCTCAATAAGAGAGAGAGAGAGAGGCAGACAGACAGAAGAGACAGAGAGAGGAATCATCAAAGGGAAGAGGAAGGAAGGAGGGAGGGAGGGAACGAGGAAGGGAGGAAGGAGAAAAGAAGGAAGGAAAGAAGGAAGGAAGGGAGGGAGAGAGGGGAGGAGCGCAGTGGAGTGGAGTGGAGAGGAGAGGAGACAGAAGAGAGGAGGGGAGAGGAGGGATGAAAGAAAGGAATTTCCCAAAATTGAAGGACTTGAGTTTACAGAATTCAAGGACCTACCAAGTATCCAGCCCAATGAATGAAACATCATTGGAAAATTTTAGAACACTGTCTGCAAACAGACAAAACAAAAACAAAAACAAAAACAAAAAAACAGGGCACCTGGGTGGCTCAGTCAGTTAGGTGTCTGCCTTCAGCTGGGGTCGTGATCTGGGGGTCCTAGGATCGAGTCCCGCATCAGGCTCCCTGCTCAGCGGGGAGTCTGTTTCTCCCTCTCCCTCTGCCCCTCCCCCCACTCATGCTCTCCCTTTCCTGCACTCACTCTCTCTCTCTCTCTCTCTCAAATAAATAAATCAATCAATCTTAGAGAAAAAATCCTACAGGTTTACAAAGATCAGAATGGCTTTGGAGTTTTCCACAGCATTACTGAAAGCCTGAAGATAACGGCGAATGCCTTCAAAATTCTGAATGTAAGTACTACAGACCTATGATTAGGTCACCATACAAAGTATGAATCAACTGGAGATTGAGAGATTGGGAGAAGAGAGAGATTTTCAGATGTGGCAGATCTCAAGACATTTACCTCCCATCTACCCCTCTCCAAGAAGCTACTAGAGGACACATGCCCCCAAAACAGGAAACAAACCAGGAATTAAAGAAAAAATGGGATGCGGGAGATCCACCATGAAAGACAAATTACTCTGGTCAAGGACGGGCCCGGAGCGACCGATGGCTGTGTACCAGACACAGAGAATGCCAGGCTGCATTGGAGCACTCCAGAAATCTCCAGGAAAGACATCTCAAAAGAAGAAATTGATTGAATATCTGATGTTTATGAAGCGGAGATCAGACAACCGTTGAAACTTTAGCAATTGCATTCATACATGAAAATAGAAAGCCATGCAAACAAAACCTCAGGATCATTTTTACCTCCAGGAGAAACAAGAAGTTGTGTGGATTGAAAAGTCCTCACGACTTACTACCGGATTTTCACACAGTCCAATTCAGGTTAATCCCAAATGCCAGTCTAGTCAAAATGAGGCCACAACCACACCCCATACCGAGGGGCTGGGAAAGAGAAGGAGCACAGACATCCCCCGTAGATTCATGGCTAAAACGTAATGATTAAAATTGAAAAAAAAATTATGAGGTAGCAAGAGAAGTTTAGACATTATTTAGAGACGTGGAAATAAATACCCAAATAATCAGAGCTGAAAATGATCGTCCCTAGGGAGGGAGACGTGGAGCGAAAGGATGTGGGGCTGCTATGTTTCATAGCCAAGCACGTAAAACAGTTTGACTATGCCTATGTATAACTTTGATTAGAATAAAATTTAAAAGATAAAATGGTAGAAATAATGCCGGCCCTGACCATTCTATCAGGTTGAAAAATGGGAAAGTGCCACACAAGGAAAAGGTATTTCCCAGCTAATGAGACACAGGAACAAGAACACAGGTCAGTATTTATAATCTGGTTGATATTTTGAAATGTCACCGCTCTGTCATATATGCTCAATCTTCCGAATTGTTTGTGCTTATTTAGCATAACTTGTTCCAAAATCGAGGAAACATTCATGCTATGTGCACGCATGCGCGTGCGTGTGCGCACACACACACACACACACACACACAGGATGATCTAAGAATAGCCAAGGCAACCAAACAACTGAATAACAAACCAGCAGGGGGACTTCCTTTGCCAGATATGAAGATTTTACACAAAACGATATTAATTATGTGTGCTATTGGCACCTAAGAAAGAAACCAATAGAAACACCTAGAGGGCCCAGAGATATATCAATACACAAATGGAACCCTAACATGTGACAAACATTGGATATATCTGTCACACGCCATAAATAAATGCGGTTGGGATGATTGGTGATCTACATCAAAAATTGATGTTGAATATAATGTTGATTTTTTTTTAAGGGAAAAGTCTAGAAAAATAGAAAAACGTTAAGATTTAAGTTTTTATATGCTGAATGAGAGCTAGGTAAAAACAGAAGAGCGAACAGAACCTCACTCTGGGAGGCATGTGGTTGACAGACTGAGGGACGTGGGGAGAATCCAGCTGGGAACACCCATTGGAGGCCATCGCACTGGTGAGGAGAAGAGACAATGTGCGTTTAAATAAAAGGAGGGGGATGCTAGAGAGAGGGCCTGTGTCCTGCAGACATCTCTAAGGGATACTTGCTAAGATCTAGTGACTGACCAAATGCGGTGACAAGAGAGAAGAGTCAAAGGACCCCCAGGTACGTAGCCTGCAGATGGGAAGGATATGCCAATATTAGTAACTAATAAGTCATACTGGATTAACAACAGCTCTAGGTAGGATACAATTATTTCCACTGTGGATATGTTTAAATCTAAGGCTGCTACAGAACTTGCAGGTGGATGGGGCACTTGGGTGGCTCATTAAGTTAAGCATCTGACTCTTGATTTCTGCTCAGGTCATGATCTCAGGGTCCTGGGATTGAGCCCCGCTTCAGGCTCCGCACTGGATGTGGAGTCTGCTTAAGATTCTCTCTCTTCTCTCTCCCTCTCCCCCTCCCCACCCCCCCAACCCCAAATAAAAAGAACTCGAGAATTCATAGGTGGAGTTGGCTAGTAAGCAGTGGTAAATGCAGATCTGTAGTTCAAGAGAGAAGGGGAGCTGGAAACAGACTGAAAAAGGCCTTGGTGGATGGTGTTCAGACCCCTGCTACGTGCCGCTGTTACCCTCTCCTCCCTTCCCATCACAGACTTGTTGTCATGGACTGCAGCCACTTCCTGTTTCCTCGCTGGGCTGTAAATCCTGGGTAGGTGGAGGCTGTGTCTTGTTTTCCACTGTATCCCAGTGGCTGGCACATACTAGGTCCTTTATTGAGGACCTAGCAAAGACAATGATCAAGGACAGAACCTTGGGGAGCTCCAAAACCTCTAAGACAGGTAGCAAGAGAAGTCCATCAAAGGATCTATCAAAGTACCCCTAGAGAAAGAGAAGAACCACAAGATGTGCATTCCCAGGAGCCAAATGGAGAGATGATGTCTAGTGTGGAGTGGGGCCAAGCAGCCAAGAGGTTCCTATCCTGGATAGGTTTTCTGTGCTCCCCATCCCAGTTCTTTCTAGAGGAGCTTCCCAGTCCATAGTCCAGGAGCCACATTACTCTCCCTCCCCATGGAGGCCGATGAGACCAAAGATGGACGCCTGACCCACAGCTGTGTCTGTCCATTGGGCGGTGGCAAGTGGGCAGGGGAGAGGTTTCAAGGGAAAATGGAGGGTGAAGTCAGCACCTTGATGAGCCAAAGCCATCAAAGACATTTATGAGGGAGAAGGGCCTCTGGGTCAGCAGAAGAAACTTAAAGTAGAGAGAGCGGGAGGCAGTCTGCAACCCAAGTAACTTTCCAGTGTCAAGCTCCAGCCTCTGCAAGACCTGCCCTGACCTTAGGTGGGATCCCATAAACCTCCTTTATTCTTGAACTAGTTTGAGTGGATTTCTGTCTACCCAGCTCCAACTAGAAAGTCTTTAAACTACATCTATTATACAGATAACAAGTTTAAGGGACATCAAATGTCTACAGATTTGAGAAAATCTTTCCCTTTACTGGAGATTGTTGACAACCCCCAGCTCATATTAAAAATATAATCTTCGGGGTGCCTGGGTGGCTCAGTCAGTTAAGCATCTGCCTTTGGCTCAGGTCATGATCTCAGGGTCCTGGGATCGAGCCTCACATTGAGCTCCCTGCTTAGCGGTGAGTCTGCTTCTCCCTCTCCCTTTCCGTCTCCCTCTGTGATCTCTCTCACTCTCACTCTCTCTCAAATAAATAAAATCTTTAAAATAAATAAATAAATAAAAATAAAAATATAATCTTCATTTGCACTTGGAACATCCCTGTTTAGAATTTTGAAGTCAAAAGGAAACTTAGAATTAGCCAGCCAGGGAAGGAATCGATTGCCTGTAGCCATATTCCACTTAGTGGCCTAGAAAGGACTTTATTCCAGAACCCCCAACTCCCAATCCAGAGACCTTGTCACAACTGTACCCTGTTTGGCCCCCTCTAGGCTCAGGGAAACAAGGGACAATCAGCCCCATCTGCCCTCCAAATCCAACTCTGGGAGGCAATGCGCAGACCCAGCGGCTGATCTCTCTAACAGGAAGGTGGCTGAAATGAATTCAGACCTGCAGAGGATGGCCGATGACGGCCACTCCACCCAAGCCCAATGCCGCACGGGATTCTGTTTGTCGCAGTCTCATGTTCCTTTTGTGTGTTCTTTAAAAGCCACATCTGGTGCTCACCTGAGAGCCAGCACTTTTGTGCTGAATAAAAGCGATGGGATTGTGTGTGCTCAGGGTTCGGGACTCCTCTGCAAGGCGCTCCCAGCCCTCCCAAGCTGGCACAGGATGTCCGGCCCCGTTCGGCCTCCTCCTTCACGCCAGCGAGTGCCAATCGAAACACTGTCTCCTGCCAAGACTCTAGGACCCTGCTCAGATCCAGGCCCGGGGGCAAGAGATAGATCTCATGCCAACTTTTCCAAAGCCTGGCTCCTCCCAGGCTCTCGTCCTGAAAGTGTTCTGGCCTCTTCTTTGGAAAGGGGACATCAGTCTTCAGATGGTTCCTGACCCTCCTCCAGCTCGTCTTGCACTCTCCAGCCCAGAAAGCCTGGTTTGCAGTGTCTGGAAAAAGCATTTACTGGTTTGGTTGTGGTCTGGCCTAGCAGCCGAGCCAACTCCAAGTGCCACGTCCTCCGCCGACCGCTCCTCTGAGGGATCCTCCACTCAGGAAAGGTGACAGGGACCGTCGCTTGTAGACTTGCCTCGTGCTGTCCTTCCTCTTTGGACTCAAAAATGTTCATTTTTGTGGAATGAATGAGAAAAAAAGCTTGTCTGAAATTCTTTTTCTAGCAGTCTTTATGGCCATGCTTGACAGACGAAGAAGAGCTTGAATGAAGTTTTCCTGCATAATATTTCACCAGGCCTGTGTCGGATTGGTCTGCTTTATTATGCCATTTATCTTCCCAATCTTCTTAGAAAGGGGCAGGGGAATAAACCTCCTGTCTGTTCTATATGTGGAAAAACTGAGGCCCAGGGAAGCTACAGAGACTCACAACTGTAGGGAAAGAGCCAGTAAAGGCCGCAAAGTGGGGCCAGTCTGAGGAAAGGCATGCTGGTAGGGTAGACTTTTCCTGACTTTAGGGAGTAATACAACTGTTAGGCACTGGAGACACCGCAGGTGGGGAATTGAGAGGGCAGAGGAACTGGTCCCTTTGCAAAACTAATTTGAGTGACCCCCATTTAAACATGCACCCCAAACGCCAAGCCTGGTACTCTTGTCCTGGTGCCCCAAGACCCGGGCACAAATGACCCCACTTCGGAAGGATTCCCTAGTTCCTCAGTCGCCATCATCCTTCCCATCTAAGAACTATTTTCCCGATCCCAGTCTGAGCCACAGCCTTCATTCTTTACTGTTCTCAAGTTCATGGTAGCCTTCTCTCAGCTAGATTACTAGCTGCTTCTCCAAGGCAGAGATTATGCGCTAGCCTTTGGAAACCCCAATCCCACTGGATTTCCTCATTGTTTGCCAAATGACAGGGTCATGAGCTCCACCCCAGGGATAGGATCAAAGAGAACAGTCATCTGGGACGTGGGGGAGACCTTCCTTGTTTTCTGTAAGAACTGATCAGGGGAAAGAAATTCTACCATCTGAAATGACTTGGTAAAGAAGTTTAGCCTCCTCTTCAAGTCATGGAAGGCGGCTGTGACGTTAGCTTCACACATAGAGAAGGGATCTGGGGTGAACCCCAGGGCAGCTGACCCAGGCTAACCCAACCCATAGGGAGAGTTCTCTTTTTTCTGTTCCACAGTTAGATACTGTGTTCATTAGCTAGTTCGCATATAGATCATGTCTCACCCAGACTACAAGCCCCCCTGTAGGCAAGGATAGTTTACGGTTCTTTTGTACACCATAAAACAGTGTTAGACACATAACTAACATGCTGTTCATACTAATAAACCTGAATATCCAAACAAAAGAAGAGCACATAACCCAAGCTGGAAAAATGAGAATGGACCATCTTCTAGGTAGAGAGATGAAATGTATGGCCCATGGTAGTTCCTGCCAATCAGCTGCAGGGTTGTAACCAAATGACTTAGGCTCCCCATGACCAGTTCATGTCTTTATGGCTGCTGCCAGATCTTTCAGGGAGCTTCCACCTATCTCTGTATCATGCAGCTCCCGTTCTGGAAGCTTCCATCTGTGCCTAGGCCCATTACCCCATAATCACCTGGAACAGAACATGAGAAGCTCCTTCCCACCTTCACATTCCAGCCTCATAGCCCCTCCCTGGCAATACCCATATTAAACACCGTGAGTGCAACCCAGAATCAGGGCACCATGACTTTGGTCCCATCAGTGACCTTGAGCAAGTGATTTCCTCTCACTGTTTGCAAAACAAAGGAATCCACTAACTGACCTCTGAGAGACTAGAATGGCAGGTGGTGTGTTGGTTTGGTTATCGCTTGGTGGGTTTTCTTGTCTGTGTGTCTTGGCCCTGAGTGGCCATCTATACCTGGAGTGGACAATTTTCTGCATTAAGTACCCCCTGACTGGAGATTGACTACAAGCTTGCTCCAGGGAGGCCTGGGGTGGACCAAGGGCTACCCAAAGGAGGTGTGAAATGACTCTGAAGTCTCTTACTTCCCTTAAAATTTCATGTAAATTTTGCATTCTTTTCTATATTATCACTAGGTTCTTTACAATAGAAATTTTCATCCCCCAGTCTTAGAACAAAGTGACCCTCCAGCAAAGCATTTCATGCTGAAGTTGTTCGAGCTGAAATACCTATCTTCAAGCATTTTCACGGACACCAGAGCTTCCAGGGCTAAAAATTTGTCTTTTTATCCAACCAGAACTCCCTCATCAGATACTCGTTCTTTTCTGTTAAAATGCCCATTCCCTTGGGAAGAGCCTGAAAGTTGGGACAAAGTAAGACAAGGATAAGGTTCTATATTTGGGTTTGGGAAGCCAGTCCCAGCAAAATGGCTCTGGCTGTTAGATAAGCAGTAGCTGGTGAGAACAGCAGAGGACTTTGGTCAACCTTAATCAAGTCAACAGCATGATTCGACTGTGTCCTCCAGAATCAGAAGGACACAGTTCTGTGGGTCCCAACCCTGGGCAGGTCCCCTGGAAAGCTGCACTCAGAGGTGGAACCACACCTCAGTGGGACTTGGTCTAACAGGCCACAGCATAAACAGAGCTCATGGATGGGCATCTCACACAGGTTGGGTAGAGAGACCAGAGTAGACGGTAGGGTGGAGGATACTCCCAGTTGTCACAGGGATGATTTTTTTTTTTTATTTGTGTAGCCCCAGAGGGCAGGACCCAGACAAGTGCTCACCTGTTTTAGCTTTGGGCCCAGGAGAAGAGAACGTAGAACCTTGTGAAATGGAGGTGGGCTGCTTCAGTGGGAAGTGAGAGCCTTGATCCTGGGAGAGTAGAGGCAGGAGCCAGCTGGTCACTGGGCAATGGCATCCTGTGACAGAGTGAGGTGCACACGGAGATGTGGCTCCTAGGTCCCTCTGAGGAAGGACCCGCTGCCCAGGTGTGTGCAGTGTGGGCTGCAGACGGCTTCCAGGTCAGCTCTTCTGGGTCGGCCTCAGCTCCAGGGAGCCTCCTCCCCTGGGGCTTAGACAAGAAGAGGCAGGGGTGTAACTGGGCCTGCTCACTTCAGGGCTAGGTTGCCCGAGGCTTTGCTGGGTCCGCATCACTGTTCAACATCTTCCTCTGCCCCTCAAACTCCATATCAGCCTCCCCTTCTGGAAAACCCTACCTGAGACAAAAGGATACAACATGGGATGAGTCAGGTGATCATACTGTTATCACTCACTTACACCCAAGTGTGAATGAATTCACTGAATTAGTTACAGAGAACGAGTGAATACAGGTGTAGCCTCAGGAAGTGGGGAGGAAAAAAGCTGTAGGCCAAGGAGGTAAAGAGCCAATGGATTAAATTGCACCCTCTAAATGGGTGAATTTTTTAGAGAGAGACAACAGAGTTGCCCTAAGAGGGCCAGTCCCTTCCTGTGCCGAGCTAGGAGAATCCAGCATTGTAGCCGAACGCCAGGAACACGCAAGACCCTCCATTCCTCAGCAAGGCTCTGAGCCCCAGAGCAGATTGGGCACACCTGGGGCATGGCTCTGAGAGGCTTCGGTAGCACCACCTTCTTCCCTGTGCTTCAGAGTGCAGGGGGAGGAGCCCCCCTGCCAGCCAGATCCTCAGGCGCCATTTTGTTCTCCTAGAATCAGGTTCAGCAGACGTTTTCTATAAAGGGCCCAATAGTAAATATTTTAGGTTTGGTGGGCAACATGGTCTCTCCCGCAACTACTTAAACCGGCTGCAGTAGCACAAAACAGTCACAGACAATACCTAAACGAATGGGCATAGCTGTGTTCCAATAAAACTTTATTTACAAAAATAGGCAATGACCCAGATCTGGCTCAAGGACTGTAGTTTGCTGACCTCTGTCCTAGACTCATGGACCAGCCCATTTGGAAATTCCAGGCCATGGAATAGAAAAGCTTTCTCCATTCGAAATCCAATCAGGCATCGTGTTGCTCGTGTCCTCCAGGCCTCACGGGAGAAATGGACCAAATGGTCTATATATGTGTGACATGGACTTTGGGTCAACTGGGAACAGAGACCCATAAAATACAGCTTTGGCTCAACCCTGTTGAGTTCTGGAGACGTGTAAATAAGCAGGTAATTCTCATTTGGTATGATAAGTACAAGAAAAATGTGTGTATATATATATATATATATACATATACATATATATGTAAGTTTGAGCTAAAACCATCATTGGCCATTGTCACCAGGATTCAGATCCTTAATTTGAGGCCTGGGTCAGTGGGCCTTCATGGTGGGGTAATGAAGTGGTATCTGTAGTTCCTTCCAGCCATGATCTTTGCACAGGTACAGAGGACTTGACTTTTTCCAATTAATCTTGGAAGCAAGGACAAACATAATCCCAGCTTGTCACGGAGCCAGATCCTACAGGTATTGTTTTGGTACATAAGCCACAGAGGTATCCACCAAGAAGGGTGGGTGGTCATGGCCATTGTACGGAAAAGACCAGGGGCTGGGTGTGGCTTCTGATGCCACATTCCCATTTCCTGGGCCTGCTCGGTGTATTTCAGCTTGCGTGCAGGCTTTTCCCTCTGCCGTGCCAACCACCGCGAGTGTCCTCCCTGGCTCTGTCTATGGGTGCCCTCTGGTGGCCTGTCCCTGGAAAGTCTTGGCACCTGTTAACACAAGGAAAACGGGCAGGCAGGAAGGGGGAAGGTATGAGAATCCGGGGCAGAGATTTCTACGAGGCTCCTCCTTTGCCAACACAAACTCAAACCTCCCCCTAGGGATTTTGGCGTGCATCCAGAGCTTGAGGAAGGAATCATTCTCATCCCGAATCTGATCCCCTTCGTTCTTTTAATTGGGGTAATTCATATCATCAAACTGCCCAAGAGATGTGGCATTCTGGACTGTTTATGACAGAGAAGGCACCCAAGATCTTCTAAAGGCACTGGGGACCCCATGGATAAAAAAGCAGCTGCAAATTTTCCTTGTGGGGGCCATCTCTCCTTTGCATCTACCCACCTCCCACCCCCTCCTGTTCCTTCACTGTCTCCCACAGCTGGGGCCTCAAAGGGAAAGGACCGTCATCCCTCTTCAGTGGAAAAGGACAGTCTCCTTCTATGTGTGAAATGCACTAGGAAAGCCATTTCTGGTGAACGTGCCTGTCTCAACTGAATAGTTGCTGAACTTCTGGCTGAAGTTTGCCTGCTCCCGACCCTCCATGGAAGCTGTCCACATGCTTTCCTTCTCGACCAGAGGGCAGGATCTGTGGCCCGTTCCTCCAAGCTACACTGCTGTTGTCTGCAACTCTGCCCGTGCCCATCCTTGGCTGGGCCGGGATGTTGGGAAAACTTAGCTTTTGTCCCAGGCCCCCTGGGCTTTTTTCAAGGCTGTTCCCCTCCCTTGAGCCCACTTTTCCAGCCTCATACCACACTCCCCACCATCCAAAAATCTATGGGCACTGATGTTCAAGTGCCTCTCCCAGGGTGACTTGCCTTTTCCAACCTATGTTTCTTTTGGAAAAGGACTTGGTTCTAGGAGTCAAAGATCTGGATTTCCATTCCCGTCCTACCACTGATGGCCATGTGACTGTGGACAAGCCACTTTTTCTGTATATAATAAGGAGACTGGTCTAAGCCAGTAATTCTCAACTCGACTGCAGATTAGAATCACCCAGCAGGCTTTTTATAAGTTACCTTTTGTTGCCTGAGGCCAACCCCGGAGACTTGGATGCATCTGGTTGGGGGCAGAACCCCGCCAGTAGGACTTTCTATGAACTCTCTAGATAGTTCTCCTGTGCAGTCAGGTTGAGCTCTTCCGGGGGCCTCCATCCAGCAGGTGGGTCAGAGGTTGGGGTGGGCAGGGAAAGGGGAAGTTTCTGAGAGCCCCCAGGCACTGTCCCTACTATCGCCCTGCTGTGCTGTCAGCCCTGGATCCGGGAAATACATGTGGAAGGCCATCTGGAGCCAAGAGAAAAGCTCAGGACAGCAAGGGTGGAAGTAATCAAGGAAACGTCTCTTTATAAAGTCTCAGAGCAGAGCCCTTTCTGGCCTCTGGAACAGCAGCATGGCCCCCATCGGATCTAGGATGATGTCACAAGAGCCAACACCATGTTTCACAGCCGGTCAGTCCTCTAACCAATGCTAGGGCTTAGCACAACAGCACAGGACCTGAGGCCAGACAAGTCTGGAGCCCTGGAAACACCATGTTAACTGGTCCTGGGTCCCCGCCCCCACCTTCACATCCCCACATTTCCAAAAGCCTTAGCAAGGCCCTGTAAGCACATTGACTAACTGCATGGACTCTGGATCCAGGCTCCCTGGGTTCAAATCCCGGCTCTCCTGCTTATGAGCTGTGTAACTTCAGACAAGTTACTTAACCACCCTGTGCCTCATTTTCTTGTCTGTAAAATGGGTATAATAATAGTGTCCGCCTGTTAGGGTTGTTTTAGAAATCAAATGGCTTGGCACCTGAGCAGCGTGTGGTACTTAGTATAATGCACAATAAATGTCTCCTCTCCTTAGTCAGGAAAAACCTCACACTGTAGTGGAATGGGAATGTGAAGACCTGGCTTTTCATCCCAGTTTCACTGTTATCCAGTTGTGTGTTCTGGGATAGGTGACCTCCCTTCTCTGTGCCTAGCACACTCTATTCCAAGATGAGGGGTAGGACTAATTCCCTTACTCTAAAATCCTCCATGGATCCCTACTGACCTCATGAAAAAGTCCCAGGTCCCTCACTTGGCCTGAAATGCCCTTGGTGCCCCCCAGGCCCTGCCACCCTTCTCTCTAGCCAAGATTCACACAACACCCAAGGTGGTCATGGCGAATGAGTGTCTGTAATTATGGGTCCCTCCTCTGCTCAGAGGCTTCCTATGGCTTCTTGTGCCACTAGAGTAAACCCAAAGGCCCTTTGCACAGCCTGCATGGCCCCACGATCTGACCTCAGCACCTACCACTGCCCCTTTCCACCCCTGCCTGCACCCAGCTTTCTGGCTTCTTGGCTGTTCCCAAGATGCCACATCTCCTGCCTCAGGGCCTTGACACTGGCTAGTTCCTCTGCCTGGAAGCTTCACTCAGAGAGTCAACTGGCTCAGGCTCACCTTCCTCGGGTCTCTGTTCAAGCGTCCAGAGACACTGTAACAAATAATAAATAATAAAGTAAAGGGGCTGATGACATAAGGCGCAGGCAAGGGACACATACATGAAATAGGACTCAGCAAAATGGAGACGAAGTATGTGATCACAGCCGAAACAATTGAGTTAACTCTAGGAGACAACCAGGGCGCCTCTATAGCCGGAGAGAGAAGGTGGGACCAGGGTGGGCTGCAGTCATGCCGAAAGCTTTGAGCTAAGAGAGAGACCTTCCCTCACCACCCTACATGCAATAGCATGCTGCCCCATCTCCCTGCTGTACGTTTCTCACCAGCCCAACTTCCCTGACTATATATTAGTTTACGGTCTGTCTTCCCTTCTGCAAGGGAAGCTCCGAGAAAGCGGGGGCTTGGTTTGGCTGTTGTTCTGTCCCCAGCTCTTACAGCCATGCTGGGCACATAGTAGGTGTGCATCGAACGATGAAGGAGGCCCGCTGCCTGCCAGAGGGAGTTGTGTTATTGCAAAGAACTTCCAGGAAAAACACATCCTCACCTAAAAGAATGAACCTCTTTTATAGGTGATGTCAAGCATAGAAGCAGATGGGTGGGAAGATATTTTAGGAGCAGTAGGAACATTCTTTGCCAAGGTCTTCAGACCAGGACCCTGGGGCAATACCCCCCACTGGTAAAGTTCAGAGCAGGAGAGCTTGGAAAACCATTTAGCTCAGTCCCCCGTCTCCCCACAGGACTCAAGCCTGAGTTTAGGCCTCCGGGCTTGTCCTGTCCCAAAGGCCTTGACCAAGGAGCCGGCATTGAGGCCTGCCACCCCCACCGTGGCCCCCCAGTATGCCTCCGGGCACCTGGGAGGCCGCGGCCACCTGCGCTCCCCTGAGGGGGGCAGGACCCTTCTTTCACTTCTTGCTTCTGCACCGCATGACTTGAACATGTGGTGGCTTCCAAAACGAAGGCACGTGTTCTGATGGCAGATCTCGGGGGGTGGGGAGGGAATGCTGTCCTTTAATTGTCCTCACAGCTGTTCTGAAAATAGAGTCCTTTTTATTCAAAGCTTAATTCAGTTAAAGTTCCCAATATACATGAATAATCTAAAGCCTAAGCGAATGCTCTCGCAGGCTGTGATGACAATGTTCCTCTGCTCTATTTACAGACCCTTCCTGGGCAGAGCCTAAGCTCAGCCTCCCCTGAACCTACTTAAAAGTCCCCAGCTCCAGGCACTGCACTGATTTCCCTCGGGCACTGTGTGTCCCCAGAAGAGCATCAAGGGGCAGCGAGGAGTGGCTGCCCCCCATCCAGGCTCACACACGTGTGCACTTTGTCCAGTCCCCAGCACCAAGCTGGTCTGGGGGGACCCAAGAAAAGCCCAGAGGCTTGCAGGGGTTGATGATATAAGGGGTGGGCAGAGGACACACATGTGAAACAGGACAAAGCAAGAACGGAGAATAATTGTGCAATCACAGCATTAAAAATTGAGTTAACTTTATGACACAGCCTGGGAGTGCTTCTGGAGAAAGTCTAGGGTGGGCTGGAGTTGTTCTGGAAGCTTTAAGGCCAAACTCAAAGCTTACCTCTCAAGGAAGCCCTCTCCACACCTGGAGGAGCTCTAATCCTAATCAGCACTTCTGGGGGCAGGTTGGGGGGCGTCAAGCCATCACCACCTCCTCTTGTGATTACTTAGGTACAAGGTGAGTCCCCACCTCTGGCCTGGAGGCGGAAGCCTATCTGTGTGCTCCGTTGCTCCCTGAACTTCCCTCCACTGTGCGCCTGAGCACAGTGTCGTGGGGTGGCTAGTTAAGCGTCTCTGTCCCTCACCGGGTTCAATGTACTGGAAGGGAAGGACCCACATCTGTCAAGTTCCTGGCCCTATTATGCCCTGAGCCAAATGTGGTGCCCAGACCCTGATGGACCCTCAGTCAATATTTGTTGAATGGAGGAATCTGCCCTACTAGAATGCCCTACTAGAATCTTTATATTTCAACCTGTTCTTATCACACAGTTGGCACTCTATTTTCTGGCTGAAAGAATGGATGAGTGAATGAATGAATGAATGAATGGCAAACTTCACAACAGAGGTAGGACTTGAACTGGACCTTCAAGGATGAAGCAATCCAGAAAGTCCCAAGAAGAGTGGCCATGGTTAAGGTCCCATCAGCCTCCCAACTGTGGCCCAACTGTGGCCCAACTTCCCTGATGGGGTCTCTCATATTAGATCTGGTTAACAATGAGAAAATCCATCCAGAAGTGTAATAGACAAAAGATGCTTGCCACCTTGATTCTGGGTCTGGCATCAGCCGTATACACACCCAGGGCTTGCCTTATATCCTTAGGGCCCAGCACAGTGCCTGGCACAGGGTAGACTCCTCATAAATATGTGTTGAATGGGATCGAATATCTCCAACCCATTAAGTATCCCACAGCTTGGGCTGGAGTGGGATAAAAGTGGGGTATCCAAAACTCTGGATTTAGGGCACATGTGTGCAGAGGTGGAAACCCAAGCTCCCCATCTGCTGGGCAAGATTCTATAACCTAAGATTCTACAAAAATAAAAGGATTCTAAATCTCAGATACGCACCAAGCCTTGTCAAGTACAAGCTACAATATTTGTTCTGAAGGCCTGTCATACCCCAGATCTAGAGGCCAGAGTTGTCCCCATGCTGCTGAGACACGAGGAGCCCCATCCAGCCCCTCATGGTTGACACATGACCCAAGCAAGGATGGATGGAGAGAGTGGCGCCTGGCAGGGAGACAGTGTCCAAAGGAACAGAGGCACATAATTCAGAGCATGGGAGGAGGTGTCTGGAGGCCCCACAAGGCTCATCCATCCATCTTGGTGAACGGTGGGTCACCCTGGTACCCAGAATTGTAAAATCTCATTTCTCCCAGAGAATCTGACCCCTGGATAATTTGAGCTGGAATATTCCAAATGCAAGGCAGAGATTGCAAAGGGAGACATAATGTTACCCTTCCTTCCTGCCCACACCCCTTCCCCAGTAAAATGAGAAGAGACAGAGAAAGACTGAGAAAGAGAGAGAGAGAGAGGACAGCAGTTAGATTTCTGCCTGCCCATCCTCCAGTGGGCACTGCAGGAAAGTTCCTTTTGGTTCACCAGGTGATGTAGGTGCTGTTGGCATGAGACCCATTCTGGGAACTGGCTGCCAAGTTCATGTGGCCTGGGGAGCCGCTGACAACTGTTCTGGAGCAGAGTCAAGCAAACCACTCACCTCCTGTGCCCCCCACATAATTGTGGAGTCCCTGGGCAGGGCCTGGGGTGGGCAATCAGGTGGGGCCACCTTCACCCCAGTCCTACGACTCTGTCCCTTCCAGGAATGCTCCAAGGGCTGCCAAGATTTGCTGCAAAGCCCCACCCCTGCTGGCCCAGGGACAAGACGCTGCTGGCTCTCAGCCCAGTCAAGCTCTCCCCAGCCGCAAGGCCCCTGTCTCTGATGGGTGTCCAGGCTGCATCCCTGCCTCTTTCCTTAACTAGTCTGAGCTTCGGTTCCTTTGCATGTACAATGAGAATGATAATAATGACCTCTGCTGACTGTCCGGGGACTGCCCATGTGAGCCAAGGAGATGTGGGGTGCGAGGTCCAGCATGAACCACCCAGGGCTCCAGCTTAATTCATTACTATTACCTCTGCTCCACTGACGAAGGAAGGGGTAAGAGGACATGGCGGTGATCAGGGTGAAGCCGGGCTGGGACCTGTTCGCCCTCTTTCAGCAGGCCTGCACGCGTGGGTCCAGCACTGGCTAAGAGAGGAGAAGAGCCAAAACTCAGGATGCACCACAGGGCTGGTGGGGGCCTCTCAGGGGCCTAGGCCGGTGGCTGTGGGACCATGAGGCCATGTGGAGCCTCCTGCTTGCTCCCAGATCATGTCAGGATTAGAGAAGCCCCAGAGGACACCTCAGGGTGCTGCCTGGGCTAAGCCGGAATAGCATGAGCTCCCCCCACCCTGAAAATTCCCAGGTCCTCAGAGGCCTGTTGCCTCTGGGTTTCTGCTAGACTCCCCCTTAGAGAGCATCAGCACCATCTTGAGGGGCAGGAGACAAGGCTGCGAACTCAATACTTGGTGAGGCCCCCAGGGACTGGCATGGATTCTGGCGCTGCTGGGACTGCATGCAGGAGTGGCACGAGCTTCCCCGCTGTCTAGGTGATTCCAGGCCCGCGTGAACGCTGGGGTGGGGGTGGGGGTGGCTGTCCCCCAGGGCGCAGTGGGAGGTGGGAGGACAGGAGATTGCTGGGAGCCAGAGAAATGGGACATTCCCTTCTGTTGAGGGTCAGGAAGGCCTTTGCGGTGGAGTTGGCATGCGTCCTAAGAGCTGGTACTGAGCAGTGGCTCAGCCCGTGGGCTGGGTGGTGGGTCTTGGCTCGGCCCCTGCTACGAGCAATTTTGGACTCGTACTCCTGCATCTTCTCCGCTGTAAGATGGGGGTTAGAACAGCTGGCCATGACGCAGCTGTGATAGCGTGTCATGTGGTGACATGCACAGCGCGGAGCAGGCGGCCGGCCACCGTGAGCTCGCTGCGATTAAGGACCGCGGGACGGGGACCTGCGGAGGCGGCGGGGAAAGAGAAGGCACGGGAGGCCAGCGCCCATCAACTTGCCCAGCGGTTAGGGTTGAGGTCCTCAAAATCTCCTGTTAAATAACCAAAGCAGTTTCTATTTAAACTACCCTTGTGGGGCGCCTGGGTGGCTCAGTCGGTTAAGCGTCTGTCTTCAGCTCAGGTCATGATCCCAGAGTCCTGGGATCGAGCCCGGCATCGGGCTCCCTGTTAGGCGGGAAGCCTGCTTCTCCTTCTCCCTCTCCCACTCCCCCTGCTTGTGTTCCCTCTCTCGCTCTGTCTCTCTCTGTCAAATAAATCAATAAAATCTTTTAAAAAAATAAATAAAATGAAGTACTCTTTCAGAGAAATGTTTTGTAAAATGGAAAATTCCTTTTAGAAAAGTGAAGAATCTGTCTCCGTTTTCCTGCTTCCCAGTCGGTGGTGTAGTTACTTCAGTGTGTACTAAGCCTGTTCTTTATCCAGGATGCTATTAGGGGTTCTGACAATTGGGGCAGATCAGGTGGTTTCTACCCTCAGAGAGTTTGCTAGTAACACGGGCAAGTGCCCAGTCCTGTGGGGGAGGGAAGCCGCGCTCAGCCCCTCCATCAAATATCTCCAGGGCACTCAGAAGGTTGGGTTCCTCCACCAACCCCAGACCCCATGGAGTTAGGCAGACCCGTTTCTTCTGCTAAGATCAAGGGCAAATGGGCCACTACTACTAAGATGGGCAGGGTACCCCCAGCTGGAAGTGAGCTGGAAGTGAGCAGGAGAGGTCTGTGAGAAATTCCAAGACCCCAGGGCAAAACTGCCCCAACCAGCCGTCCTTTGCTGAATTTAAAATTCATAGCCCAGCTGCAAAGAGACTATTTGTTCTGTGCTCACAGGGAAATGGTCTGTGCAGATCTGACCTTGCCTGACTCTCACCCCTCTTGCTGTGGACCAGAACCACAGAAAACATTAACCCTCAGTCCGCCAGACTACTGCTTCTCAGCAGAAGGCATTCAGCTCCTTGTGTGGGTTTAGCAGCCGTGGGTGCGGGATGGCTCAGCAATCACTGAATGAGCCACACCCACCATGGGAGGCGGCCCATCATGCCAGGGGATAGGTGCTTCCATTATCCCCATTTGACAGATAAGGAAACTGAGACTCAGCCCAGTGTAGTAACCTATCCAGTGATCATACAGCTACCATGAAGCAAGTGAGGGATGAGCGTCCGAGCTGGACACCAAAGCCCGTGTTTTTAACACTGCCTCGAGCAGTGCCCAACCCAGTGCTGTGTTTTAAGAAGCCCTCACTGGGAGGGGGGTGGTGGCACCTGGGTGGCGCAGTCAGGTAGGCGTCTGACTCTTGATTTTGGCTCAGGTCATGATCTCCAGGTTGTGAGTTCAAGCCTGGCGTTGGGCTCTGTGCTCAGCACAGAGTCTGCTTGGGTTTCTCTCTCTCTCTCCCTCTGTAGCCCCCCCTTAAAATAAATAAATAAATCTTTAAAAAAAAAAAAAAAAGGAAGGAGAAGCCGTCACGGGACTCTGATACTTTTCCTTACAACATCTTGGTCAGAATAGTGGAAGTGCAGATTGTATATAAGAAACTCACAGCCTGAGGAATGTATCTGGTCAGGAAATACGTTTTATTTGCCTAAAAAGTTTTTTTTTAATTAAAAAAAATTTAAATTAGATATCTAACCTGCCATGTATCCTATGCCTTACGTCTGGTTCTTTCCATATTTAATTACCTGCCTAGCCCCAGCAAGCACTGAATCTATGAGCCCTGGTAAAGCCCATGTCATTCTGCTCTGACTTTAGGCTGGTGTCTTGACACCTTTCTGTGTTGAAGGCACTTTGCCTTCTTTTCCTCAGAAGATACTTTGCAACGGTCTCACCTGTAGTGAGAATTGAGACCAAGGAGCCAGCTGAACGGATGGGACTCCCCCTTCCCCTGCTCCACCAACCTTGTCTCTCTCCCTACCCACCCTGCAAAGGACTCTACAGACTAGACAGGCCAGCCTGTGTTCCCCAGGCCAGAATTCCACTGACTGTGGGCAGCTCCAAGGGGAGCCAGTCCGTCAGCACTAATCCCACAGTCGTCGCTGGACCCTGTAGGCCACAGGCCTGGCATTGCCCAAGGCCTCTGGGCACAAGATTGGATCACTGCCACTTGGCCCCAGGAGCACTGACCCAAGGCAGCTCCCTTCCCAGCTCTGTCCTGCCTTAAGACAGTGCCAAAAGCAGCACAGGCGAGGCTTCCAGGTCTGAGACAGGGGCTAGCTGGTCCCCTGGGTGTTCTAAGGGCTATGGGCACCCCTTTGCTTACATGTTCCTGGACCACAACTTGAGCAGCCTTGTTTCGTGACACCAGGAAACATCTTCTTGATGGGAAAGTTGCTGTGGAGAAAAAGGGTGTGTGTGTGTGTGTGTGTGTGTGTGTGTGTATGTGTGTGTGTGTGTTGGGGTGGGGTGGGGAAGGAAGGGAAGAGGGAGGCAAGAAGAAAGGAAGGACAAAACAAAACAAGAGAAAACAGCCCAATTCAAAAGGCATGTGGTTTTCTTCTTGTGGTTTGATGCAAGGGCTTGGTGGTTTCAGTAAAGCTCTGAGCCCAGATGGTGGGACAGTTAAACACTGCGCGGGGCTGTGGCAAGGCCTGAGAACAAAGAGTCTATTGAGGGCGCCCTGCCCAGGGGAGAGGCAGGAAGCAGGAGGGGCCATCTCCACTCACCTGTGGGATCCCTCCCTGGGCTCAGGCTTCTGGTCTACCCAAAGAGCCTCACAGGCATGACTCACACAGGAGCTCTTCTTTCTCTGAGAGGGCAGCTGCCAGATGCAATGCTGTACCAGGGAAGTTTTAGGGAGAATGTGACCCTGTATGAGCTCTGGATTTGGGTTTCAGAAGATGAAGTCTCCATAGAGAAAGCCCTATGATGGGACTTAATTCTGGTGCAGTCACTCACTGACTCAGGCTTGGACCAGGTCACTTACAGCTCCAACCTCACAAGATTCTAGACCCTTTTTGGGGGAGGAATCTTTCTTCCTACTTCTTGGGCTTAGCAACATGTAAACATTAGTTTATAGGGCACTTATCCTCCTGGCACTCTTCTAAATGTTCTCTATTCATTCACTGAATCCCTGCAAGTCTATGAAATAGGTCCTGTGACTACTGCCATTTTACAGAAGAGGAGACTGAGGCAGAGAGTTCAGGTGACTCCCCAAGGCACAGACCCTGCAGCCCATTCCCTTCCTTGAGCTGCCAACTCCCTACCCCCAGTGCGCACACACACTTGCAGAAACTGATATTCACTCCCCAGGGAGATGGATGCCCTGGCTTCCGGACCTGGAGGGAGGCAAAAGGAATCAGGCCCACCCAGACCCTCAGCCTTCTGAGATAGAAGGACTGGGCTCTGGCCAGCGTGACAATCCTGACAAGTCAGACCCCCCACCATGCAAAGCAGCCTTTGAACAAAACCCCTACTACTATAATTACAATGCCCGGGGGTTGGAATTATCTGATAAATTGTATTCTCTGGATATTGGAAACCGCATTGGCTTTCACCATTGCTGCTGGAAACCTCTTTTAAATGTCTGCATGAGGATAATCCCAGAGCTACCATCAGCTCCACCAGGGGAGCCCATACCCCTCACCCTGCTCCCAGCAGCCTTGTGCCTTCCCTCTTCACAGAGCTTGCTAAAGCCTACGGGGGCCTTGGAGGGGATTTAAGACCCCATAGAGCAGCACAGAAAGAGTACTCTGGAGTCCCAAAGCCCAGTGATTTGGAGCCTGTCACTCATGCTCTCTGAAATACCCATAAAAACACTTAGCTGGGTGGTCACTACGAAGCTGAAAAGGGGCTCTGCTCTACACACAGAGCACCATGGCCTGGCACAGAGCAGATGCTCGGTAGGTCATGGCTCTTACCACCAAGACCTGTCCTGAGTTTACTGATAAATGCAAGCCAGGGAAGGGGTCCTGGACAATGCCATGCACCCAGCATTTTGATGAGCACTTTACATGCATTTCCTTACTTACTCCATGAAACAAAACAAAGAGTCAGCTGAGACCCAGAGAGGTTAGGGAACTTTCACAAGGTCACCCAGGCAAACACGTGGCCGAGCTCATAGTCACACACAGGGAGAGACTGGAGGAGGTCCAGAGACCATCTCTGCCTGTCTGGTACCCAGCAGACCGAAAAATGTGCTGAAGCAATGAAAGAAGGAATGAATAAATGGGCTAGAAGGTCTGAGTACAGAAACATCCCGAGATCTTGCTGAAACAGTATCATTGCCAAGTCCCCCAGAGCCTTGCCACCACCAGGGAGACCCGGTCTGTATTTCCTGGGACTAATACGGGTCAGAGGAGCTTTGCTGGCAAAGAATCTGTTTTAGGGAGGAGCAAAGATGTTTGTAGAGCAGAGATAAATCCATAAGGCAATCCTCAAACCTGGTGTTTTGTAGCCAGACACAAAGCACCCTCTGGTACCCTGGCCAATCCTGGGACACAAGAAAAGAGACTGATCCTATTTCTTCTCCGATGGGAAGGTAGGAAAGTTAGGTGTGAAAGGAGGCAGAGGCAGCCTGAGCCCAGATGTGAGGGAGGAGAAGCGATGCCAGGCACAGGCCTGGTCGTGTCTACGCAGTGAACAGGTGCCATAAGTGAGTGAGAATTCGGTAGACAGAGACAGGAGGGGGATGGGAGTGGACCCCGGGGCTACACTGTCCCCTCTGTGGCCCCTCCTTCTCGTCCCAGGAGCATTGCTCATGGACCTCTGCAGCCCCAAGGGCCCCTCCCTGACTTGTCTAAACCCTGGGCCCCCACGCAGGAGCGAGTCAGGCTGAGTCAGGGAGCACTCCCAAGGCCTGAGCTCCGGGCTGGCGGTGACAGCAACAGCACAGTCCTCCCCCCGAGCTGTCAGACGCAACTCGGACAGTCACGCCGGCAAGGAGGATGTCACAGCGTCCGGCTCGTAAAAGACAAAATGCAGGGGAGTCTAAAAAGACACGACAGCAGTGGGCGCCTGGGTGGCTCAGATGGTTAAGCGGCTGCCTTCGGCTCAGGTCATGATCTCAGGGTCCTGGGATCGAGCCCCGCATCGGGCTCCCTGCTCCTTGGGAGCCTGCTTCTCCCTCTGCCTTTCTCTCTCGCTCTGTCTCTCATGAATAAAAAAAAAAAAATCTTTAAAAAAAAGACACGACAGCTGTCATCCTTGACTGGACCCTGGAAGAGAAAAAAGACCCAAAAGAACATTTTGGGGGTGGGGACAGCTTGGGAAATTAGAGTATCGACCGGATATTGCATAAAAGCGTTGTCCCGAAGTAAAATTTCCCCAAATGTCAGAACTGAATGTGTGTTAGAGAAAGTCTTTGTTCTTAGTACATACTTCATGCTGAAGTATTAAGGCTGAAGTGTCATGACGTCTGCCACTAATATGGCTGTAAATAGTCCAGCAGGGGGTAGAAATAAATAAAGACATGCATAAAGGTATGTCTGCTGAGAGGCCGAGATAAAGAGACAGAGACAGAAATAGAGGCAGAAAGAAAACGGTGCACCATCCGGGGAAGGGGTTCACAAGGACTCACTGTATATTTTTTGCCCCTTCTCTGTAGCTTTGTGGGTTGTTTTATTTTTTTCAAGATAAAACTTTGGGGGGAAATGTTTTAAAACAGTTTTTTCCAAAGACAAGGCGAGCCTTCCAAAGTCAGCCTGTGCTGAGCATGAGCACAGAGGAGAACGTGCAGCCTTGGAGAGGAGGCAGGTGGAGCAGAACGGAGGCAGGTGGAACAGGAAGGCTGGCTGGAGGCCTCCCTTCACCAACCCGGTGGATGGCCCCTTGGAAATGAATGAATCCATTTCTTCTTTAGGATGTTGGGATAATGATACTACTGTTTTCTCTTAGTTTTGAAGTTTAAATGAGATAATGTATATATGATTGTGTTTTGTAAATGGTCCAGTGGGATGTACCATGATAGTGTTGTAAGTGCCTCACTAGTGAGAAGAAGGGCCGGTCAGAGGGGGTTTAGGAGGCAAAGCTTAATAAGAGAAGGTTCTACACCATGCTTCATGCCTATGCCTTGTGCTGTGACAGGTGCAATTTAATTTCTTCCTTCCTTCCTTCCTTCCTTCCTTCCTTCCTTCCCTCCCTCTTTCTTTCTTTTTCTTTCTTTCTTTCTTTTTCTTTCTTTCTTTTTCTTTCTTTCTCTTTCTTTCTTTCTTTCTTTCTTTCTCTTTCTTTCTTTCTCCTTTCTTTCTTTCTTTCTTTCTTTCTTTCTTTCTTTCTTTCTTTCTTTCTTTCT
>NC_058416.1:25547104-25570287 GCF_002201575.2 Neomonachus schauinslandi | reverse complement strand
TCTTTCTTTCTTTCTTTCTTTCTTTCTTTCTTTCTTTCTTTCTTTCTCCTACTATGTGTGCTAAGTTCAAGAAGTGAAGGGCAGTAAGAGGGCAAAGAATGAGAGCTTTATATTTCAATGCCTCGGGGTCAGAACTTTCAGAGAACTTCCCTAGATGCAATCTGCTACACCTACTTTAAATGTTATACAGATCAAGGCAATAAAATGACAATTACCATGTAATGAAGGTGTCACTCAATTGGGGCTCACCAAGACCTGGCAGTGAGGGGTCCAAGCCTGAAGCATGAAGCTTTTTTGTTGTTGTTTTTTTTTTTACAGTTCCTGAGGATCATGGAGGATGTGAAAATTCCAGATTTCTTTTCTTTTTAAAATATTTTATTTTTTTAGAGTAGTTTTAGGTTCACAGCAAAACCGAACAGAAACTAGAGAGTTCCATATACCTGCTGTCCCCACACATGCACAGCCTCCCGAAGTATCAACCTCCCCCACCACAGGGGAACATTTGTCACAACTGATGAACCTACATCAACACATCACTATCACCCAAAGTCTATAGCTTACATTAGGGTTCACTCTTGGTGCTGTACATTCTATGGGTTTTGATAAATGTATAATGGCATGTACCCACCATTATGGTATCATACACAATAGTTTTACTGCCCTAAAAATCCCCCGTGTTCCACCTATTCATCCCTCTCTCCCCCCAACCCCTGGCAACTGATACTTTAACTGTTTCCATAATTTTAGATTTTCCAAAATGTCCTATAATTGGAATCATACAGTATGTGACCATCAGTAATATGTATTTCAGGGTCCTTTGTATCTTTTCATGATTTGACAAGCTCATTTATTTTTAGTGCTGAATAACATTCCATTGTCTGGATGTACCACAGTTTATTTTTCCATCCACCTACTGAACGACATCTTGGTTGCTTCTGAGTTTTGGCAGTTATGAATAAAATTTCCCTAAACACCTGTGTGCAAGTGTTTGTGTGGACATAGTTGTCAACTCCTTTGGGTAAATACCAAGGAGTGCTATTGCTGGATCATATGGTAAGAGTATGTTTAGTTTTGTGACAAACTACCAAAGGGTCTTCCTAAATGGCCATCTTTTCATATGCTTATTTGCCATCAGTATATCTTCTTTGGTGATGTGTCTGGTAAGATCTATTGCCTATTTCTTAACTGGGCTTGGATTAATTAATTTGGGTTTCTTATTGTTGAGTTTTAAGTTTCTTGGTATATTTGGATCCTTTATCAGATATGTCTTTGCAAGTATTTTCTCCCAGTCTGTGACTTGTCTTCTCATTCTTCTGACAGTATCTTTCACAGAGCCAGAGTATTTAATATTAATGAAGTCCAGCTTATCAACCACTTCTTTCATGATTGTGAAACATCCCTGTGATAAATCCCAGTTGGTCATGGTGTATAATTGTTTTTATAAATTGTTAGATTTCTGCTAATATTTTTGAGAATTTTTGCATCTATGTTCCTGAGATATATTGGTTTATAGTTTGTTTTTGTTTTTTTTTCTTGTAACATCTTCATCTGCTTTTGGTATTAAGGTAATGCTGACCTCATAGAATGAGTTAGGGAGTATTCCCTCTGCTTCTATCTTCTGGAAAAGATTATAGAATGTTGGTATAATTTCTTCCTTAGGCTTTGGAAGAATTCACCAATGAACCCATCTGGGCCTTGTGCATTCTTTTTTGGAAGCTTATTAATTATTGACTCAATTTTTTATCAGTTAATTGTTGATTCAGATATATTGTCTGTTTCATCTTGTGTGAGTTTTAGCAGGTTGTGTCTTTCAAGGAATTAGTCCGTTTCAACTAGGCTATCAAGTCTGTGAACATGGAGTTATTCACAGTGTTCCTTTATTATCTTTTTAATGTCCTTGAGATCTGTAGTGATGCCCCCTTTTTTATTTCTGATACCAGTTTTTGTGTCTTCTCTTTTTTTCTTAGTCTAGCTAGCAGTTTATCAGTTTTATTGATCTTTTCAAAGAAACACCTTTGGTTTCATTGATTTTCTCTATTGATTCCTTGTTTTCAATTTCATGATGTCTGGTCTAATTCTTATTATTTCTATTCTTCTGTTTACTTTGGATTTAATTTGCTCTTCTTTTTCTGGTTTCCTAAAGTGAAAGCTTAGATTATTCATTTTAGATCTTTATTCAGTACCATAAATACTATAATATATTATAGTATTCCTAAAATTTCCCAGTAAACACTTCTTTCACTATATCCCACAAATTTGCTAAGTTGTACTTGCATTTTCACTTAGTTCAAAATATTCATAAATTTCTTTTGAGATTTCTTCCTTGACCCATCTGTTGTTTAATCTCTATTATTTTGGAACTCCCCAGCTATCTTTCTGTTATTGATTTCGAGTTTAATTCCACTGTGGTCTGAGAGCAGACATATGATTTCTATTCTTTTAAATGTGTTAAATTCTGTTTTCTGGCCCAGAATGTGATCTATCCTGGTGAATGTTTCACGTGAGCTTGAGAGTTATGTGTATTCTGCTGTTGTTAGATGAAATAGTCAATAGATGTCAATTATATTCAGTTGATTGGTGGTGCTGGTGATTTCAACTATGTCCTTACTGATTTTCTGCTTACTGGATCTGTCCATTTCTGATAGAAGTTGTTAAAGTCTCCAGTAATAATAGTGGATTCATCTTTTTTTTTTTTTTGGCATTTATCCTGCTAGTGTTTTCTGAGCTTCTGGATTTCTCCTTGCAGCCCTACTAGTTTTGCCTCCCATACTTTGACACTCTATTGTCAGGCTCATAAACATTAAAGAGCGCTATGTCTCCTCGGGGAATTGACTTTTTTATCATTATGTAATGCCTCTAGTAATTCCTGATTAGTGTTTGTATGGTGTATCTTTCTCCATCCCTTTGCTTTTGTGCATATTTATATTTAAAGTGTGTTGCATGTGGACAACGTATGGTTGAGTCTTATTTTTTAATCCACTTTGACAGTCTCTGTCTTTTAATTGGTGCATGTAAACCATTGATGTTTAAAGTGATTATTTATATAGTTAGATGAATGTCTATTGTATTTTTTACTGTTTTCTATTGGTTGTCTTTAATTCCTTTTTTGTCTTCCTCTCTTTTTCTGTCTTTTGTGGTTTTAACTGAACATTTTATATGATTCCATTTTCTTTCCTTCATTAATATACATGTTATACTTCTTTTTCTAACTTTTTTAAGTGGTTGCCCTAGAGTATGCAGTATACATTTACAAACAATCAAGATCCATTTTCAAATAACACTAAACTGTTTCACAGGCAGTGCAAGTACCTTATAATAACAAGATAATCCTAATTCCTTCCTCTTTACCCTTGCATCATTGTTGTCATTAATTTCACTTGTATAGAAGCCTACATATATAATCAAATGCATTGTTTTGTTGCTACTATTATTTTGAATAGCTGTTAGCTGAATCTCTTAGAGCAATTAAGAATAGGAAAAATTAGGGGCGCCTGGGTGGCTTAGTCATTAAGCGTCTGCCTTAGGCTCAGGTCATGATCCCAGGGTCCTGGGATGGAGCCCCGATATCGGGCTCTCTGCTCAGCAGGAAGCCTGCTTCTCCCTCTCCCACTCCCCCTGCTTGTGTTCCCTCTCTCGCTGTGTCTCTCTCTGTCAAATAAATAAATAAAATCTTTAAAAAAAAAAGAATAGGAAAAATTAAAATGTTTATGTTCATTTATACCTTTTCTGATGATTTTCCTTTCTTAATGTACATCTGAGTTTCTGACCTATAATTTTCTTTCTTTCTGCGGAACTTCTTTTAACATTTCTTGCAAGGCAGGTCTACTAGCAACAAATTCCCTCATATTTTTTTTTGTTCAAAGTCTTTATTTCTTCTTCACTTTTGAAAGCTAATTTTGCAGGGTACAGAATTCTAAATAGGTAGCTTTTTTCCTCTCAATACATTAAATATGCCATTCCACTCTCTTCTTGCTTGCATGGTCTCTGAGAAGTTTAATTAATTTTTATCTTTGCTCCTTGATAGGTAGGGTATTCCCCGTCCCTCTTGGCTTCTTTCTTTCAGCATTTCTTTCTTTCTCTTTGATTTTCAACAGTCTGAATATTATATGCCTAGGTATAGGTGTAGTTTGTTTTGTTTTGCTTTTGGCATTTATACTGATGGTGTTCTCTAAGCTTCCTGGATGTGTGATTTGGTGTCCAACACTGCTTTGGGGGAAATTCTTGCTCATTATTGCTTCAAATATTGCTTCTGTCCCTTTCTCTCATTCTTCTCCTTCTGGTAATCCTATTACATGTATGTTATACCTTTTATAGTTGTCCCACAGTTCTGGGATATTCTTTTTTTTTTTTCAGCCTTTTTTTTTTTAGATTTACTTTTATTTATTTTAGAGAGGGGGGAGGGGCAGACTCCATGCTGAGCATGAAGCATTACTCATGACCCTGAGATCACAACCTGAGCCAAAACCAAAAGTCAGATGCTTAACCTACTGTGTCACCCAGGTGCCCCCTTTTTTTCAGTCTTTTTTCTGCTTGTTTTTCTGTTTTGGAAGTTGCTATTGACATTTCCTCAAGCTCATAGATTCTTTCCTTGGCCATGTCCAGCCTACTAATGATGCCATCAAAGGCCTTTTTCATTTCTGTTACAGTAGTTTTGATCTCTAGCATTTATTTTTTATCCTTTCTTAGAATTTCCATCTTTCTGCTTACACTGACCAGACTCAGATATGGCAGGGATGTTGGAATTATCAAACCAGTAATTTAAAATAACTCTGATTAATATGCTAAGAGCTCTAACAGATAAAGTACACAGATGTAGAGCATCTTGCATTTCTGTAGAGCCCTCTTCCACACCCTCCAAATCAGACTGCACCCTGTCCTCTACCCTCCATCCTCAATCAGAAAGCCAGACCAAGCCCATGCAGCACAGAAGGGCTGCTCAGGTGTTCATCATTCCAAAATTCTGCAGCATTAAGGCAGAGCATAACTGCTATAAGAGAGGAAAGGCTGTCCTTCTAGGTTAAAATATATTCCAGTCTACCTCAATTAAAGTTTCCACTCCCAACTGTTCCTCCCATTAACATCTACCATTCTAGTGTCTCCCAAGAATCCACTGTGACTTACCCTGACTTTCCGACTTCACATCAGCAGATTAAAGCTTATTGAAGGCCTGCCTATAAGAAATGGGCCTTTGGAAGACGTCCAGTACTTCTGTGTTGTTTGTATGCTGGAACAGATAGAGACCATGAGTTTGTAACTCTATTTTCATTCCATTTCAATAACAAAAAATGTCAAGCACTTTCCACAATTCTGGCACTAAATAGTTAAGACATAACCATGTGGAGAGATGTGGTCCCTACCTCCAAGGAAATCACAGACTAACAAGACTCAGTAACTGATACAGCATCCCACAAGTAAGGCTCAAGTAGCCCTCTGGGTTTCTACTAACAGTGATCCCTGTAGCAGGCACCAAAAATAAGTAAATATTATTTCAGTAGATGGAAGGATGGATAGATACATAAATACATACATACATACATAGCTGAATGTATGGATAAATGTTCCTTTCTCTATTGAACCCATGAGGATTCCACATTTGCCAAGGAGGGATCCAGAAGTGGCCTCAAACACTGAATCCAGAAAGTAACTGAAAAGGATCAGCCCAGGTAAAAATAGGCCATTCCTAACCATAGCCTAATGATGGCACTGCAGCATTAGAATTACATAAGGAGTTCTCAAAATTACAGATGATCCACAGGCTCCATCCCTAGAGATTCTGAACCAGTGAGGATATAATCCTAGGTACCTATATTTTTTTAAACCTCCTGGGATTGTTTTGATTCACAGTTGAGTTTGAGAGCCATTGAGACAGATTCCCAGATCTAGCAGGTGAGAGTCAAGAAGCCATAAATCCAGGCAAAGAGTCAACACAGGGAAGACAGAAGCCTCATTGATAAGGCACAGCCAGGGCAGAAAATAGGGCTCCTTGCATACCTTCAGTTATAGGTAGAATTGGGCTTCAAGTCTGAAATAGACCTCAGTGTGCTAGCAGGTGCTCAGAGAGCGATACGTGACTCTTATTAAAGTAGCACGGCTCTGAGAGTATTTCAGGTTAACATCACACTGTTCACCGGTGGTTGTCAATCAAATCTCAAGGTGTGACTCCCTCTGTGAAGAAATGAATCTAAGGAAGGGAGAGAAAGCACCTCAATATTTGCACATTGAAAAGTATTATTTTTCTACTGTGGAAATATGAACCTGTCACTACAATGATTATCTTACCCCATTAACCCTAAAAGTTTGGCACTGTTGAGCAAAATCAGCTTAATTCATCAGCATTTTGTCACTGGCATGTCCTGAGGTCATCCGAAATCGGTGACAGCTTCAGTCTGGTTTTCCTTCACTGTCCCGGCTCCCTAAAGCCCAGCCCACAGCTGCCAGCCGGGAGCCATCTCATGAGAAAAACGCAAGCCCTTCAACTTCATTTGAGAACATACAATATCTGGAAGCCACTGGCTTTATCTTCAGTGAGTAAAAAGTCCATCTGGCCTGAGTAAATAATAAATTAGGTTTTTTAGTTCAAGATACAATACTGGACAATGTGAACCTTTACGAAAACCTCTTTTGCTGAAACTGAACTCTTCCCACTGCTAATTAGAACATGATCGTTCACGTCCACAAAGGAATTCACGCCTTACAAAAGAGTTACCCACTGGGTGGCTCAGTCGTTAAGCGTCTGCCTTCGGCTCAGGTCATGATCCCGGAGTCCCGGGATCCAGTCCCACATCGGGCTCCAGTCCCACATCGGGCTCCCTGCTCGGCGGGAAGCCTGCTTCTCCCTCTCCCACTCCCCCTGCTTGTGTTCCTGCTCTCGCTATCTCTCTCTCTGTCAAATAAATAAAATATTTAAAAAAAAAAAAAAAGAGTTACCCACCAGGCTCCCTGAAACACGGAGTTCTTCCTTTCTGTCAGGAGCAGGGCTATGGCATGAAACTCGGCACACCTGGATGCTTTCATGGACGACGTTCACACACTTAAGCTTTCCTTTATAATGTGTAGAGCCCTTGAAAGTAACAAAACTGTATCTGATGAAATTATCTCCAAGGTAAGAATTCTTGAGTGATGTGCACCTGATTTGTCCCCCTTTTCCTGAAACACAGTGTAGCTGACCCTGACCTGGTGCCTCTCTGGATTGCCTTTCTGGCTTCCTGCCCAAGGTTCTGCTTGTCTCCTAAACCATGATCCTGCCACTGCTTTTAACAACCTCCCCAAGGGGGCAGGAACCCCGGCTAGGCCCCAGGCCACGTGGCCAGCTGGTACTGTGTACCATACTGAGATCTAGACTTGGATAACACGCCACGGGTCAGAGCATGGCATCTGGCCCTCTGAGCCACTGCCGTGGAGGCAGATCAGGTGACACGGGGCTGAGCATCTGCTAGGAAATGGAAGGTGACAGGGAGCCGCATGACAAATTTCTCCTCATTTCCCCCTTCTGTGGACTACTCTGAGGACTCGTTTCTCCTTGAAATTCTTTCAGAGAAAATCCAGTGTGCAGCATGAGCACGCCCGCCAATTGAGTTGCGTGGCTTTTTGGGGCTTGTTGCAGAGCAATGGCCAGCCCAGTAACGTGCTGCGTAGCTTCACGTGTTCCTTTGACTCACTTTCCATTCTTCTTCACCCTCATCTCAAGGTCTTGCAATTTGCAAATATCACGTTGGCACTTGAATCCTCGGCTAAAGCTCTGCTTTCTAGAAGACACAGTTAAGAGGCTCCTGGGTGGCTCAGTCGGTTAAGCATCTGCCTTCAGCTCAGGTCGATCCCAGGGTCCTGGGATCGAGCCCCGCATCGGGCTCTCTGCTCGGCGGGGAGCCTGCTTCTTCCTCTCACACTTCTCTGCTTGTGTTCCCTCTTTCGCTGTCTCTCTCTCTCTCTCTCTCTGTCAATTAAATAAATAAATAAAATCTTTAGAAGACACAGTTAAAACACCTGTCCAAAAGTGGTTCTAGAAAACAATCTTCAAGATGGAATTAGGGAGGTGAATGGGCCGCCCATCTGAAAGTCATAGGTACTCCCCTGCTAGAGGTACATGGAATAGTAATAACCCCTTGGCATTTGGTAGACTCATGATTTCTTCAACTTTCATTGTAGTTAATAGGGATAGAGTGCAGATGGAGGGAGGTCAAGGCCCTGGGAGCACAAGGGGTCATGGCATTCAATCAACATAGAAACAATGCTAATTATGTGGATTGTGGGTTAGGATAGATACTTATTACAGCATGAAAGATATTTAAATAAATAACAGCTCAGGGAAGCCAATGTAAGGCATGATCTAACATCCAGATGCCCTCTAAGGCAGTATTAAAGGAAATCTTTATTTCGGGGAGCCTCAGGAAAGACTGTGCTGAAAATCAGGGCAAGGATCTGATTCTAGATCCTAGATTCTAGATTCTGGGCATCCAGAGCTGCCATGAAGATGAAAAGCAGAGCCTCAGCAAATATTCTATGTCAAGTCAGAGCCCTGATAGGGAAAGTGGAGGACTCTGAGTACTGGGATGGAGACATTTAGGTGCAGGTGCCTGAGCACCTCAAAACTCCGAATCCCCTTCTGCTGTCCTTCCCAAAGAGGCAGCACCTTCACCTTCACCAGAGAAGACTAGCCTCTCCTTGCCTGGAGGATATGCAGTGCTTTCACCTAAAGCAGTTTCTTCACAAGATGATGCTTATCCTCCTGAAGACAAGCTAACATCCCACAACCTTCATTGTCTCCAGACTAACAGCCCAAGTCGGGTCTCAGCAAGAGTAGACGGAGGAGCAAAATCCCTGTTTCAGGGAGAAATTGTCTAGATAGGTAAGAAATCACAAAGCTAGTGAGAACTTGGGAACATAAATGGAAGTGAGTATCAAGGATGCCAGCCCAGGGTTGGCAGCATATAGAGCTGGATAGAGGGGAAATGACTGACAGGGAATAACCCATTTAGGATTCACACTTTCCTTTGTGTCAAGAACACCTGCATAGCTTGCTGGGGTGGCTACTTGAAGCCTAGATTCCATAAGGTGATACAGTGAACAAAAGGAGTTGCCAGAATTACCTTGGCATCATGTTAAAGAAGAGATCGGAAGACTTAGGAAAGTGGGAACATTAAACATGGATCTATCATGTATGGTCCCAGAACCTACCACTCAGAGGACACAGTCTTTACTACGGCAGTAAAAATCATATTACTGAGGAAGATATGAGCATCTTGGAGAAGTTCGTTAGTGGCTTTCAGAGGCACAATGAACATAATTACTTAATAGGCAGCACGTTGGAGTGGAAGTCAGGGTTTCTTGGTCCGTAGGGATCTCTCCTAGCGGCAAGATAGGTGGACAGCCATTAGAATGTTGTATTTATACACGAAGAAAAATACCTAGATTAGACAAATAGAAGGACATTAACCACCGAAAGAAAAATGATGGCCCTCACCTTTTGGCCAATTCACAGACACAGACCACATTGGGAAGGGAATCCCAGGACCCTGAGTCCTGATCAATGACCAAAGTCAGCCTCATAGAGGACCTAGTGCATCTGCAAATCCACTCTGTGGTTATCTGTCCAGTTCCCAAGTATATAGTTAGGACAGATACACTTAGCATGTGGTTAGCACTGGGAGACCCCTCACAGTATTGGTCTGATTTGTGGAGTAAGGGTCACTATGGTAGGAAGGGCCAAGTGGAAGCCCTGAAATGTCCCTATCTCCCACAGCAGCCCTCAAGATGAATCAGAAGCAATATGACACTTCTGGAAGAATTTCAGGGATCAGCACCACCATCAAAGATTTGAAAGATGAGAACAGTGTATTGTATTCTCATCCAATTCACCCGTAACAGTGAGCTACTAAGATTAACTCCATTTTTAGTTGCTGGTCTGAATACGGATCTTTATTGGGGCAGATCAACACAGTGCCTGCCAACCTATCAGCTGCAGGAGTCAGAGGAAGTTTATCCTAATTAAAAAGGACAGCAGTACACACTCACACTCTTGCCTCGGGGCTATGTTAACTCTCTTGCTCTCTGTCATGACATAGCAGAACATCACACTGATCCACTGTATTGGTGACATCATGCTGTTTGGAACTGAACAGGAACTGATAACTATCCCAAGTGCCCTGAGATGCATGCATGGGAGAAAGTGGGAGATGGGCTCCACAAAGACGCAGAAGCACAGCAGATCGGCGAGTTTTATAGAGTTCCACTTGTCTGGGATATGTGGGGACATCCCCCCGAAGGCAAAGAACAAATCCTGCACCTTGCATCTTACATCACTAGGATAGAGGCATAATGCCTGGAGTTTCTTTGGGTTTTGAAGGCAACATAGTCCCATTTCTCTGATGACTCAGAAAACCACCAGTTTTGAATAGGCAACAAGTCCAACTCATGGTTCCAAGTACTCTGTTTCTTGGGCCATGTGACCAACAGATCAAAAGGTTCTTTAGGTATATCTGCGCTGGATAAGAATGTGCAGTCCTCAATAGAAAGGTCACAGCACAGAGCCGGCGGATTCTAGAACAAGGCCATGCACTATGGTAGAGATCCATACTGTTTGAAAAGCAGCTCCTGGCGTAATACTGGACTCTGACTGGGACTCAGCAGCCGACCACAGGACACCCCATTTCCCCGCAATCTGATTTCCCAGTGAGAGCTGGGTTGTTACCTAACCTACAAAGACATAAGTTTGTACCTCCACACCAGCAGCCTATCATGCAATGGAAGTGGAATATTTGGATGTAGCCTTTAGCAGATCCAGAAAGATCCAGTAAATTATAAAAAGAGCTACCCAGACTCTCACTTCGCTTCTTTCTGTTGCACTCCTGACTCTCCCTTGATCCATACCATAGCCTCCTCGGGGGCGCCCTCCGCCTCACTGAACTCAGGCTTGGTTCACAGAATAGGATGGCGGCGGCATTGTTGCCCAAATCAAGAGAGGCCCTTCAATGTGGTAGTAAAAGGTGAGTCTTCCAGTGAACCCAACTGGAACCAGGGCGCTTGGCCCTCCTCTTCAGGTGGAGGGAGGGGAGACCTGAGGCAGACCTGCGTGCTGCCTTCTTTGCAGTATTTGGGTGGCTTGGCCAGTTGTCAAGGGCCTGGAAGGAACAGAGTGGGGGATCAGAGACAAGGCAATCTGGGGAAGAGAAATGTGGAGGGACCTGTGGACATGGGTCCCCAAGCCCGTGGATGCATCATTGGGTCTCATATTAGTGCCCGAGAGCATCTACCCACCTGGGGCTGTCCGCCAGCAGCTGGACAGGATGGCCCATCCTCAGCCTGTCACCCAACCTCTCTCCTCAAATACCGCAGCATTTGCTCAGTGTGTCTGTGAACAGAGGGGTCAAAGTGACAAGGATGTGGGTTACACAAAAGTCCAAAAACAGGGGCTCCCTTTTCCCAGGCTGTGATTGCTGATGGTCCAACCTGCCAGCAAAAAGACCAATGCTGACCAATCCTTGAAGCAACGATCCTCATCATATAGCCCAGCCAGCCACGTGGGGCAGGTCAATTACATGAGACCACTTCCACTTCGGAGCAGGTGGCAACTCATCCTTCCTAACACCAACACCAGCTCCAGAAGAGGATTTTCTTCAGGCTAAAACATCACACCTATCACATACACCAGCATGTGGCACAGTACTCAAGGCATCGAACCATTTGTTGGGGAATGAATGAATGAGCGAGTGAATGAATGAATGAATGCTGGAAATAAACATGTGAGGCAGAGGGTGAAAGACTTACATGAGTTCAGAAGACTCCTGAACATACGCCCCCAGCTGCGATCTCTCTCTCCCAGCCCCTTCCTTCCAGCTGTAAGGCATCGTAATCTCTCGTCTGGGTAAAGCACCCTGACAGAGTTTGTTTCATTTCATCCTCAGTACAGTCTTGTGAGAGAGGGGGAGGTCAGAGAGACAGTGCTCACAGTACCCATTTTCTCTTCTTCGCGGGCACAGGACTAAACCGCATGTCCCAGCCCCCCTGAAGTTCGATTGGGACCAACTGATCTCATTCAGACAAATGGAAAGTGGCGTGGGCTGCGTCCAGGTCTGGTGCACACAGATCTCTTGGTGTGACCCTCCATCGCTTGACTGACCTGTGGAGACCTCCGAGGCCGCATTCTGAAGACAGCAGCTCCATCGGATGGGAGATGCCCGGTCCCTGACCAGCTGTGTGGAGAGAGGCCCCTGTCTGACTTGCAGTGGACTTGGACCTGAGCAGTAAAGATTTTTATCTTGTTGAGCCACTGAGAGTTTGGGACTATTTGTTACAACAGGTAGCCTAGCCTGAATAAAACAGGAAGATTGGTGTGAATTTTATCATGAAAGATGGACAGAGACCGAAACATCAAATGGTGAGAAAAGTACAAGTAACGGAAAATCACCCGGCTTGTCGTTCAGCACACCTGGAGATGGATTCGTCGCTCCACCCCTGGCAGGCTGTGTAACTCCGGGCACATCATTCACCATCACTGTGCATCAACTTTTATATCTGTCAAATGAGAATACCTGTCTTGCAAGTTTATCACGAGGATGAGAGATAATATTTATCACGTGCCAGGCAAATTTGCTGGCATAGTAGGTGCTCCATGAACACCCACTCTATTACTAAGTCACGGATTCACATGGTAAATAACATCGGAGCCCGGGGCAGAGCCCCATGTTTAGGAGCCCCGCCCAAAACAGCCCTAGCCCATACCCCGTCTTCCTCAGCCCTGCTTTGTGCTGTGGCCAAATGGCCATCTTGTCATTATAAAGGAGACCCCACCAGAATGCCCATTTCTGAAAACCTTTCCCGAACGCTATGTGCCTGCACATAGTTGAAGGGCTGGAATGAGGCCCAGGCATAACCGAAATCATGTGACCCTGAGTTTTGTTAGAGCAGACTTTGACTGCATTTGGAACAAAGGAGATGAAGTGGTCACAAACGGTGACCGAAGCTACCACATTCCGCTCTGCACTTCTTAGATTCAAACGTTGCCTGCTTCCAAGACGGTGTGAGCCGGCCACGCACTCCGGAATCGCTGCGCCCTCTGGTGGTTGTGAGCGTAATCGGGCCTGTCAACTCCCAGACGTTAGAGGGGGAAGATGAAGTACTGGAAGTCCTCCTGTGAAAGATCTGGGTAGTCACACTCACACACGCACACGCGCACGCACACACTTTAAGGAAGACCAGGTTGATGTGTGTGCAGCCCAAGGGCAGAGTCTGTGTCAGGGGAACTCTGCCCAGAGGCAGATGAGGGAGTTGAAGAGAGGGGTCGGCAGGAGTGGAGAGGAGCAAACATATCAATGGGGAAAGCCACAGGATTTGGAAGTGGACTCAGATGAGAGGAAGGAGGCAAAACGATGAGAGAAGAAGCAAGGAAGTCTCTCCTGGTTCCAGACCACGGGCCACATCCAGGCTACGGCGGGCTCCTCCGCCCCCAGAAAGTACAAAGGGCACAGAATTCCACTGTGCAGTCTGAAGTCTGCACCATCCGCCTCTGTCATGCTGCTTTCCCCTCTTCCGTCTCCTTCATGCCTCATCCCTGCACCGACCAGAGAGGCTAGCCGACCTCCTCCTCGGCGAGGAAGCGCTGCAGGTGAGGACACCTGAAGTCTTGCACCTGCTGGGGTGATGCCTGAGTCCTCTCCACCCTACTCCCCATCCCTCTGTAGAGATTCGTTCCTTGAGAGAAGCCTTTTCTGGGCTTCAGAGCAGAATGTAAGTAGATCTAGGAACAGTAGGTTTTAAAAATTAGGAAAACCTGGATTAAGCAAAGATAAGCAGTTTTCTATACTGAGGGACTTCTCAGAGCCTTAAGTACACTAACATGCTATGAGAGTCAGCTGGAGAGAATTAGAGGCTGGTGTTTCTAAAATGACTTGAACACTGTAACCTACTTTTCAAAGAGCATCTTGAAAGCACTTGGGAAGCACTTCCTTAAACAACTGGTAAGCACATTCTGGTTAAGGTCCAGAGGACAGGTCCTTGTGCTAGAAAAGGGTACTATTCTAGGTGCCAAGATCGGAGAGCTCCCCCTTAGATCTTCCACTCTGTGTGTGCTTTGGCGTAGGTCCCTTTCCTTTCTTTGGGTTCCATTTCCTCATCTGTAAAGTGAGGAGTTTAGAGAGATCCGTGGTTTCCAAACTGTTCCAGGGAACTTGGGGCTTCATGGAGGCCCTTCATCGATTCCACGACAGTCATGAAATTTCCATAAATTAAGAAAATGTGAACTCCTGAGGGAATCCACTATTCTCCTTTTCCCTAAACAGAACCAAACAAATAACAAAAAGCCTACATATAACCTCTTCGACCAAACTAGGAGACAGGAGATTATCAAACTCTGGGATATGACAAACTCATCAAACCAGCCACAACAGGAGGTGGCCACAAAAATGAAAATCCGCTCCCTCCCCCCAAAATGCTCACCCCCACAAGAGGAAGACGCCATCCTGAGCAGAAACCGGGCCAGCAGATCTGCATGCATCCCGTGTGGGGAAGAGACGTCCCACGGGCTGGCGCTTGGAGGGGACAGCTACAGTAAGTGAGGGTCTGGGTGGGGCGGGGCGTGTAAGCCCTTGGGAATCTCAGAAAAGGCCAGCAAACAATTCATTCCAGCAGGAAGGAGCGTGGCTTTGAGGGGAATTACTGGAAACAGAAACCAAACTGAGCAGGGCAGGAACACTCTAAGTGAAAGAGAAAGCTTGGGTGGCGGGAGGGGCCCAGAGGAAGCCGGTCTCAGAAAACACGGGCATGCAGCAGGTGGAACAGAGAGCATGCTGGAAAGCACAGCCTGCTAGGAAGGGGGGTGGGGGCTGGAACAGAAAATCTCCTGGCACCAGACTGGTGGCTCAGCGACCAAGAAGTGGCTGCAGAGACAGAGCTGAGCTGACCTTGAGCTGGGAAAAATGCCCTAGCCCATCTCCTCCCAGAACCCCTACTCACTCCCAACTGAACCTCCTGGAGAACCCAGGCCTGGAGAAGGCGGCTGCTTTAAACCTGAGGGAAAAGGCAAATCAGCCCAGCTCCACCCTAAATTACCTTCAGAAAGATTAACCAGAAACAAGCAACACCAGAGCCAAGTAAGTGCCCTTAGTGCTTGCTTCCTGTGCCCTTGGCCACCTCCGGTTTCAGTCCGAGGGACAAAGGACAGATCCCTGCAGGCCCAGACCCAGCCCACCCCGCAGGGCCTCCTCCACAGGGCACCTGGCCTCTTCCTGCTTTCTGCCCTGGGGCTCTTTCCAGTACCTCTCAGCTCACAGGTAAGTGCAGCCCAGAAGTGCAGGGAAGCTGACGCCCCCAGGGGCGACCCTCAAGCAAAGGAAGACACCAGCCTCCTTGTCCTTCAGCCCTTTGTCCCCTGGCAGAGATCCTGGCGGAGCAGGTCCCCATTGCCCACATCTTGATGGCACATCCTCCTTTGGTCCTTTTTCCCTCCCTGTCGCACTATCCCAAATCCCTCCTTCCCACCCCTGGGGTCTTCCCCCAAATAAGCCGCCCCCACCAAGTCTGTTTTAGCTGAGTTAATGTTGGATGTGGCCCCAGGAGAGAGAACCTGACACATTTCCAGGAAAACCCATTTGAGCTGGTGAAACTGTTGTTTTTAAAGTCCAAGGATGGGGCACCTGGGTGGCTCAGTTGGTTAAGCGACTGCCTTCGGCTCAGGTCATGATCCTGGAGTCCCGGGATCGAGTCCCGCGTCGGGCTCCCTGCTCGGCAGGGAGTCTGCTTCTCCCTCTGACCCTCCCCACTCTCATGTGCTCTCTCTCTGTCTCATTCTCTCTCTCAAATAAATAAATAAAATCTTTAAAAAAAAAATAAAGTCCAAGGACAAGTCATTCCAGTAGTTCACAGAGTAATCAAAGATCATAAAAAAGATGATGGAGACAGCAGATTTCTGACTCAAGGAGATAATAGTGAAGCTGCCGAAAGAGGCTTGTACAAACAGGGCCAGAATGGGCTTGGAAAGAGGAAAAGAGGCAGAGGGTTTTGCTGCACGTTGGGGGGGTCACCATAAAAATGAGTGACTCTGCAGAGCTCAACAGCGCTCTGTGGGCTGTCCTAGGTGTATACGTGCTACGAAAGTGTGAATCCTAGAATGAGGAACAGTTCCTGGCACCGAACTGAAATGAATTCTGTTGAAAAAGAGAAAAACTAATATATTTGAAATGTTCTACTCTCTGTATAAAATGAAACAATATGGGGATGTTTTTGTCTTGTCCAAATAAATAATTCAGTGGTTATTAGCCTTTCATCTACTGTTTCTTCATCCAACGCCACGTGATGACTGACCCTGCAAGATGCTTCAGTGGTTCTTTCAACCCTAGTTTGAAAAGCTGTAACAAACACATTTTGGCCTTTCGAAACTTATGTCTACATTTAAAGTAGTCCGTTCCTTTTTCCTTAAACTCTGAAGGGTAAGTCTCGAAATCGTGCCCCAACTTACCTGATGCCGTAACAGCATTCAAAACGTTCTGTTGCATAAGACACAATAAATTATTAATATCGACAAAAGTCAAGGAACAATAGTTTTCCTAGTTTCGTTTTTTATTTACAACTTCATCTGTTTTTTTTTCAGAGTATATTCCTTTTCCATGAGTCCGAGGATTCTCTGATATCAGTTTCATCTTTTTCAGCTTCTTTCAAGGTAGACAGTGCAGCTGTGAATTAAAAAAGTTTTTGAAAGAAAGAAAGAGAAAAAGGGAAGTCTTCTAATCCCTGTTTTTAAGCCAATGATCCATTCTCAAATATAGAAAAATATATTGTAAGCACATTGTCTTTGATTTTAGAAGAAAATATAATTAACTTATAAAATAAAGAACTTGGGATGCCTGGGTGGCTCAGTCGTTAAGCGTCTGCCTTCGGCTCAGGTCACGATCCCGGGGTCCTGGGATCGAGCCCCACATCGGGCTCCCTGCTCCGCGGGAAGCCTGCTTCTCCCTCTCCCACTCCCCCTGCTTGTGTTCCCTCTCTCGCTGTGTCTCTCTCTGTCAAATAAATAAAATCTTTTTAAATAAATAAATAAATAAAATAAAGAACTGTGTTGTGTAACATTTAAAAAATCTAGAAAAGTTTAAACATATTGCAAAACAACAAAGGCTACCTACTTCTTGTGTTTCTGTAAGATGTGAAGAAAATTTTGAGGCTTCAAAATGAGAATTTATTATACAATAATGAAATCACAGGATTATAGCAGGTATAACCAAAGGTAGGTATAAAAAGTAGTCGACTCCTGAGAACAGAGTTAATAGATAAAAATGCATTATCTGGGTGCCTGGGTGGCTCAGTCGGTTAAGCGACTGACTCGTGATTTTGACTCAGGTCATCATCTCGTGGGTTGTGGGATCAGGCCCTGAGTCAGGGTCTGCACTCAGCAGGGGTCTGCTTGAGAGATTCTCCCTCTCTGCTCCTCCCCCCACTCACGTGCACACACACACTCTCTCTCTAAACTAAATAAATAAATCTTTAAAAAATATAATAAAATAAAAATGCATTACGTAAACCCCACTCCTACTTAGAATAGTCTAGAAAACACAAGAATACATAAGCACACATTCCAGTGTCTGTCAGAGTCATAACATCACCACATATCATGAAGCGCCTGGATTTCAGACCTACTATAGACTAGTAATTCCTTTGTACCTTCCATTTTTGCTCTTTTTGAATAAATATGTCAATAGTTACTACCCTTTGCCTGTCCTACCCGTGTATACTGGGTGTGTTGAGGGCAGGCAATTTGTCTCTTCAGTTTCACACGTCCACAGAAGAAGTACTTACCAAACTACACCCCAGGACCTTCATCCAGCCTTATTCACATATGGATCTGATCAGGATAATGACATTTTGGACTTGGGGCTTATGCTATACTGGGACAAGACTCTGAAGGACGTTGGTAGGGAGTAAATATATTTTGTCTACGAGGGGAACGTGAACCATTGGCGACTCTATGGCAAACATACTCTGAAGAAGTCCCTCGTATTTACACCTTTGTGTGGTTCCCCGTCCTTGAGTGTGGGTGCTATCCGTAACGGTTCTAACCAATTAAAGATGGCAAAAGTGATGGGATGTTATTCCTATGATCACTTACATTACGTAAGACTCCATCTTGCTGGCAGACTCTCTCTCTCCTTGCTGACTTGGAAGAATCCAACTGCCAAACTATATAGTTCAAGGCACTGAATGCCGCTCACAACCACGCAAGCGGGGCAGTGGATGCTTCACTCGGTGAGCCTGGTCCTGCTGACACCTTAATTGCTGCCTTATAAAAACCCTAAGCAGAGGACCGAACTAAGCCATACCCAGACCTCTGACCAAGAAAAAAATTTTAAATTTCATAACAAGATCAGTATAAAAGAAAACTCCCTTAACATGATTTTTTTTTAAAGTATCCAGCAAAAAGCTACACCAAAGATTTTTTATTGCAAAACATTAGAAGGGTTCCCTTTAGGAGCAGGAACAAGACAAGGATCCTACAAGCACCACTTTTATTCACTCGAAAAAGAAAAAACGAATGACTACAGGTATAAGTACTGGGAGGGAAGAAACAAAACTATAATTATTTGCAAATGATATAGAAAACCCAATAGAATAGGGGTGCCTGGGTGGCTTAGTCAGTTGAGCATTCGACTCTTGATCTCAGCTCAGTCTTGATCTCAGGGTCATGAGCTTGAGACCCAAATTGGCCCAGTGTGCAGCCCACTTAAAAAAACCCAAACAGGGCACCTGGGTGGCTCAGTTGGTTAAGCGACTGCCTTCGGCTCAGGTCATGATCCTGGAGTCCCTGGATTGAGTCCCGCATCGGGCTCCCTGCTTGGCGGGGAGTCTGCTTCTCCCTCTGACCCTCCCCCCTCTCATGTGCTCTCTCATTCTGTCTCTCTCAAATAAATAAATAAAATCTTTAAAAAAAAAAACCCAAACAAACAATAGAATATACAAACTAATTATTGAATTACTGAGAGCTCAGAAATTTTGTTGATATAGGGACGCCTGGGTGGCTCAGTCATTAAGCGTCTGCCTTCGGCTCAGCAGGGAGCCTGCTTCTCCCTCTCCCACTCCCCCTGCTTGTGTTCCCTCTCTCACTGTCTCTCTCTCTCAAATAAATAAATAAAATCTTTTAAAAAAAAAAGAAATTTTGTTGATATAACGCCAATATGCAAAACCAATTGCTTTCTTATGTGCTAGCAACAAAATGTGTTTTAAAATGTAGTATTAGAAAGAGACATGATTTATCTTTTTGAAAAAACTGAATAAATCTAACAAGAGACATGCAACAACTTTAGGGAGCAGGTTATAAAAATGTTTTAATATTTTTAAAGAAGACTTGCATAAGTGGAGAGAAATACCATTTTCATGAGTAGAATATCTCAGATATGTCAGTTCTATAAATTCAATGTAATTCCCTTCAAATTTCAGTACAGTTTTTCATGGAACTCAACAAACTGAAATTTCTAAGGAATTCATTAAAAAGAGCAAAGAGGCAATAGTAACAATGTTGAAGATGAATAAGGTATGATCTAGAAGCTATCAAAATATAGTATAAATTAATTAAAACACTGTGGTATTGATGCAATAACAGAAAAAAGCCAAACAATGGAAAAGAATACAAGATAAAAGATCCTGACATGCACAGAACCTGTTTTTCAACCTAGATGGCATTATAAACTTGTAGGGAAGCTGACCCAGTCTATATAGGGTGCTGAGTTTATTCCTTATTGGTATGAAAAAAATAAAAGTGAATTCCAGCTTCACATCATACATGAAATCTATTCCAGTTGAATTAAAGACCTACATCTTTTCACTTATAAAATATCAAATATCTTTACGAATTTGGGGTAGAGAAGGTCAAAAGTTGGAAAACATAAATCATAAACAAAAATATTTGTTCATCCAACCACCTAAAAAAATTTTTTTTAGGGCGCCTGGGTGGCTCAGTTGGTTAAGCGACTGCCTTCAGCTCAGGTCATGATCCCAGGGTCCTGGGATCAAGTCCCGCATTGGGCTCCCTGCTCTGCGGGGAGCCTGCTTCTCCCTCTCCCACTCCCTCTCTCTGTTCCCTCTCTCGCTGTGTCTCTCTCTGTCAAATAAATAAATAAAATCTTTAAAAAAAATTTTTTTTAAACTTCTGTGTATACAAAGACATCAAATGAAGATAAAAAGACAAACCATATAGCTACATCTAGATCTCAAACACATTCATGCATGTTTTGTTTATAATAACAAGAAATTCGAAAGAGGAGAATGGAGGGATACATTGTGGTATATTCATGGGATGGAATATTATATAGCCGTGAAAATACAGTAGTTCTACACATATCAGCAGGAACACCTCAAAAAGCTAACATTACGTGTGAAAAAACACAAGTCTCAGAAGGATACGCACTCGATGATATATTTATATAAAGTTTTAAACTATGCAATTCTACCATATGTTGTTTAGGAATACATACGTATATAGTAATCATGAAAATGCATGCATGGGAAGGATAAACACTAAATTTAGGATCTTCATTCCCTTTGCGGGGTAGAGTGTGAAGGGAAATATCATTGGAAAGGGCTAGGAAGCTTCAACTATATTTATTATTTCATTTCCTAAGATAAATGTTGTTTTCTTGATCTTTTAGTATGTTTTATATCACCATAATTTTTTTTTTTTACAAAAAGAGCCTGGTCCTTGGTGAAATCATCAAGCTGCTGGATCAAGTCTTTCTGAGTTATTTGAGCCAATAAAGCCTGGGAGTTGTTTCAGCCAGTGGGGGGGGTGGTCTTGTTCCTGCCACCAAAGGCTCCTAAGGGATTCTGTCTCCCCCACGAAGCCTCCCTAACCATTACAGCTCTCCAAAGAGCTTCTCTGGGCTGCTCAGAGCTATGGTGGCTTCCAACTGCTCCAATGTTGTGTAGATTTATTGGCGAATTACTTCATGTACCCTCATCTACCAAAAAATGACAGCAAGAACAATACCTAACCCTTTCTCGTGCTCTGTGTGCCAACATGGTGCTTGACTTTCCACAGCCATTGTTTGAAATCACCCTGACAGAGGCCGTTACCAACTCCATTTTGCAAGCCAGGAACCCGGAGCTCAGAGAGGCTAAATGACTCATTCAAGGGGCGCCTGGGTGGCTCAGTCATTAAGCGTCTGCCTTCGGCTCAGGCCATGATCTCAGAGTCTGGGGATCGAGCCCCGCATCAGGCTCCCTGCTCCGCAGGGAAGTCGGCTTCTCCTTCTGCCACTCCCCTGCTCGTTCTCCCTCTCTCTCTCTTTCTCTCCAATAAATAAATAAAATATTTTTAAAAAATGGCTCGTTCAAGATCTCACAGTGGGAAGGTGCTGAGTCGATCTGTTTTCTGCCAGCTCCCCAAAGTCTTTCCTCCCGGGGTCCCTCACCTCTCCCCCGCCCCAGACTGGGGCCAACAGAGGGAGCTCACTTGGTGGCCGACAGAGGGCGCTGTTTTTCGGGGGAGCAGAACCCCCCGGGGACAAGGCCAGCCACAGGGCGGGAGGCAGGCCTTCCAACTGCTGAAGGCTGCACAGGCCTGGCCCCTGCGCCCTGTGGTCCCCAGGGTGGGGCAGGGCCCACGGCCGGCCGCCCCCCACCAGGCGCCAGCTTGCTTGAGCCTTTGCCACCAGCTCCCACTAGGTGTCTCTGTCACTTTATTTTTCTGGTGCCTGAAGGTGAAACAAGGCCACTTCCAACTACTCAAAACTAGTTAAGTGGGCTGCCTGGAACTCTGGTTTTCAGAGAAAACAGACTCCTTTCGCCAAAGCTGTGGGCTCGACAGAGGAGAGCAGAGGAGTCACACGTACTGGAGGCCTTCTGCGTGTCAGCCAGTTCACACGCCCTGGTAGTGATAGCCGACACGTAAGGGGTACTCGGGGTGTCCAAGGCCCTGCTGTGTGCTCTTTACAAACGTTCACTCACTAAAGCTTCATGAGACACCCCAGGAGGTAAGTCCAGAAGCACAGAGAGGTTAAGTGACTTACCTAAGTTCACACAGCTAGTAAGTGACGTGGTCATTTGGATCATCTCATCCTCACGGCAACCCTGTAAGGTAGGTGTTGCCATCCCCATTTTACAGGTGAGGAGACCAGGCTCCGAAAAATTAAGAAGCCAGCGTTACCCAGCTAAACAGTGGCAGAAGCTGATTTCAAATCTAGGTCTCTTTGACTCAGGACAAAATAGAAGACCTGGCGTCCTCCCTGAGAGGGAGAGAAGACTAGCTCACAGGGAGGGTCCCACGTCCTTAACCACATGGGACCCCTACACAGGCCTGTGGACAGCACCGAGGACTGGGCAGCCACCCTTCACTTAGGCAAGGCTGAGCTGCTCTGAGCTATTTCAGGATTTGCTTCAAAGGAAACCGAGGAGTGACAGAGTCTCTCACCTTACATGCAAACACCCCATCTGGGCGTGGACAGACGAGCATCTGCCCACCTCCACTCAGGAGGATGAGGGCGCATTGCCTTCGAGGGGCAGTTCTTGGAGGGCCAGCAGAGGATGCTGTAAGGCGGGATCTGAGCGGATCTACAGAGAGCCTCAAGATTGCTCCCCTTATCCAGCTATTTATTGCTGCCTGAAATCTCCTCTTTAGAGATGGATTTATTTGGTTTAAGGGATTGGCCTCTGTTAAAATACAAAGACTGCGCAGCAGAGTCTTAGGGCTGTTCTCCATATATTCCCACCCAGACCTGTGGTAGGATGGTACACCCCATGGAGTTGTGACTCACCGTGGACAATGAAATGTGAGTGGGCGTGCTGTGCGTCTGTTCCAGGGGGAAGCCCAGCCAGCCGTGCGCAGTCCTGGACGCTCTCTCCTTCCACCCACCACAGTGACCAGCACTGCTCCAGACAGGGTCAAGTCTAGCTGCCTAGGTCCCCAGGGGAAAGATGTCAACCTCCGTGGACACATGAGAAATACCTCTGTGGCAGGGCGTCTGGGTGGCTCAGTTGGTTCCGTATCCAACTCTTGACTTAGGCTCAGGTCATGATTGCAGGGTTGTGAGTTTGAGCCCTGTACTGGGCTCCACGCTGGGCATGGAGTCTGCTTAAGATTTTCTCTCTCTCTCCCTCTACCCCTCCCCCTGCCCTCTCTCCCTCTGCCCCTCCCCCTGCCCTCTCTCCCTCTGAAAGAAAGAAAGAAAGAAAGAAAGAAAGAAAGAAAGAAAGAAAGAAAGAAAGAAAGAAAG
>NC_058416.1:25419418-25547094 GCF_002201575.2 Neomonachus schauinslandi | reverse complement strand
AAGAAAGAAAGAAAGAAAGAAAGAAAGAAAGAAAGAAAGAAAGAAAGGGAGGAAGGAAGGAAGAGCTTTGTGGTATTAGCCCCCAAGATTTTGGTGTGGTTTGTAATGATAGTACAATCTAGTCCATCCTGACTGATACACCAGCAGGGCACATTAATCTAGTAGCCAGCCATTAACACCTTAGTGTGAATTTGCACACGGCCAGGACTTGGGGAAAACTGGAGCTTCCCTGGGGGGAGTGGGGAGGAAGGAAGAAAAAATCTGTATTGGTTAATTCCAAAGATGATCCCAAATAATTCCAGCCCTCTGATCCATACATGTTCTACCTCAGATCAAAAGGTGGAGTCTAATTTTCCTGATCTTAAATCGGGAGGACGACTTTAGAGTTAGGTGGGATTGATATTCTGGGACAGCCAAGGCCAGATTCTCAGAAGCCTCGGTCTCTTGGGACACTCACTTTTGGAACCCTCCCCCTCAGAAAGCAGCTGTCGTGCCCCAGAAGCCCAAGCCATAAGAAGCCATGTGGGCCGTCTACTCACCAGCCCCGCTGAGCTCAAAGCCAACTGGCCGCCATGTGAGGCAGTCATCTTGAACCTCCAGCCCCGTGAAGCCTTCAGCCCCAGGCACCATCAGAATGCAAGCACAGGAGAAATCCCGAGTGAGAACCATCCAGCTGAGCCAGTCGGCCAGGGGAGTCGGGAGACACGAGAGGAAGTTGCTTCAGCCACCACGTTTGGGGAGAGGTTTGTTATGCTGCCGTGGTTAAATAAGTAGACCTTGGTGCCGGAAGTGGGCTGCTGCTGTGTTCTTTTTTTAATCTAAAAGTTTAATCTCAAATTGGCATTGGCTTTGGGACAAGGGAAGAGGCAGAAGCTGGAAGGCTCAGAGGAATCTGTGGGTGAAGGCTTGACAGACAGGGGGGCAGAGCACAGAGAAGGGGCTCTTCCACCGCTCGGGCAGGAGTGGGAAGTCGGCGACACTGGGACCTTCGGTGACATTACATAGAAAAGTACTTCATGCACTGCTGGGTTCGACTAAGAAGGTTTGCTGAGTGCGGGTTGCAAGTGCCAGCTTTTGACAAGGTATCTGCGGAGAGAGAAAAGAGAAAAATGAACTAAAAAGAAACTTAAAAACAAAAATTTCTCTGTCTCTTTAAAGACTTTATTTTTTAGAGCAGTGTTAGGTTCACAGCAAAATGGAGTGGAAGGTACAGAGAGTTCCCATGGATCCCTGCCCCCAATATGCACAGCCTCCCCTGCGATAACACCCCCATCAGCGTGGGACCTTTGTCATAATAATGAACCTACATGGACACGTCATTAACACCCAAGTCCATCCCTTACAGGAGGGTTCACTCTAGGTACATGCTATGGGTTTTAACAAATGTATTGTGACATGTATCCACCCTTCTAGTATCCTACAGAATAGTTTCCCTGCCCTAAAATTCCTCTGTGCTCCGTGGATTCATCCCCTGCCCCCGACTCTGGGCAACTACCGGGATTTTTCCTGTTTTAATGCCTATAATTTTGCTTTTCGCAGCTGTCACAGAGTTGGCATCCTACAGTCTGTAGCCTTTCAGATTGGCTTCTCTTACATAGGAATGTGCATTTAAGATTTCTTCGTATCTTTCCATGGCTTGACAGCTCTCTTCTTTTCAGCACTGAATAACGTTCCATTGTGTGGATGTACCACAGATTACTTATCCAGTCACCTACTGAAGGACACCTTGGCTGCTTCCAAGTTTGGGCAGTTATGAATAAAGCTGCTATAAACACCGTCGTACAGGTTTTGTGTAGACATAACTTTTCAACTCCTTTGGGTAAACAGAAAGAAGTAAGATGGCCGGATCGTATGGTAAGAGTGGGTTTAGTTTTGTAAGAAACTGCCAGACTGTTTTCCATAGTGACTGTACCATTTTTCATCCTCACCAGCAATAAAGGAGAGTCTCCCTTGCTGCACATCCTTTGCCAGCATCTGGTGTTCTCAGTGTTCTGGATTTGGGCCGTTCTAATAGGTGTGTAGCGGGAACTCATTTTTTTCATTTGCATTTCCCTGATGACATATGATGTGGAGCATCTTTTCATGTGCTTATTTACCATCTGTGTATCTTTTTTGGTGAGGTGTCTGTTAAGATCTTCGGCCCATTTTGCAATCAGGTTGTTTTTTTTATTGCGGTTTTAAGAGTTCTTTGTATAGTTTGGATCAGAGTCCTTGATCACACGTGTCTTTTGCAAATACTTTCTCCCAGTCTGTGGCTTATATGCTCATTCTCTTGACACTGTCTTTTGCAGAGCAGAAGTTTTTGATATCAATGAAGTCCAGTTTATCAGTTCTTTTTGTAATGGATTGTATTTGGTGTTGTATCTAAAGAATCATTGCCAAATCCAAGGTCATCTAGGTTTTCTCCTGTGTTCTCTTCAAGAGATTGTATAGTTTTGCATTTTACATTCCAGTCTATGAATCCTTTTTAATTAATTTTTGTGACAGGTATAAGGTCTGTGTCTAAATTCATTTTTTTCACATGTGAGTTGACCATTTGTATGATTTCATTTCCTATCATTTCTTAACCTATCAGTTATGCTTTTGTGTTTACTTTTTTTAGTAGTTGCCCTAGAGTTTGCAATATACATTTATAACTAATTCAAATCTACTTTCAAATTCAAAGTACGACTTACGACTAATTCAAATCTACCTTATAACAACAAAATAATTCTAATTCCTCCCTCTCATCCCTAGTATTATTGCTGTCATTCATTTCACTTACAAATAAGTATACAAAAGTGAGTGTGTATATATATATACACACATGTGTACACTTATTTGTATATATTCACTTTTGTATATTTATATATACATATATATACACACACACAAAGCATACATAATCACATACATTACTACTGTTATTATTTTGAGCAAACCGTTATGTGTTAGGTCAATTAAGAATAAGAAAAATTAGGGGCGCCTGGGTGGCTCAGTTGGTTAAGCGACTGCCTTCGGCTCAGGTCATGATCCTGGAGTCCCTGGATCGAGTCCCGCATCGGGCTCCCTGCTCGGCAGGGGGTCTGCTTCTCCCTCTGACCCTCTTCCCTCTCAGGCTCTCTGTCTCTCATTCTCTCTCTCTCAAATAAATAAATAAAATCTTTAAAAAAAAAAGAATAAGAAAAATTAAAGTTTTTATTTTATTTTATTTATTTATTTGACAGAGAGAGAGAAAGAGGGAGCACGCATGCATGCCCACAAGCAGGAGGGGCGGCAGGCAAAAGAAGAGGGAGAAGCAGACTCCCCTTTGAGCAGGGAGCCCGATGCTGGGCTCCATCCCAGGACCCTGGGATCATAACCTGAGCCAAAGGCAGACGCTTAACCAACTGAGCCACCCCAGGTGCCTGAAAAATTAGTTTTTATTTTACCTTCCCTATTCCTTCTCTGCTCTTCCTTTCTTTTGCAGATCCAAGTTCTAACCTGTATCACTTTCCTTCTCTCTAAAGAACTTCTTTTAACATTTCTTGCAAGGAGGGTCTATTGGCAACAAATCCCCTCAACTTTTGTTTGTATGAGAAAGTGTATTTATCCTTCACTTTTGAAAAAGAATTTTGCAAGGTACAGAATTCTAGATTGGTGGGTTTTTTTTCTCACCACTTTAAATATTTCACTCCTTTCTCTTCTTATTTGCATTGTTTCTGAGAGGTCAGATGTAATTGTCATTAAGGTGTTTTATTTTTCCTTTGACTTCTTTCAGGATTTTTTCTTTGGCTTTCTGTAGTTTGACGGTGATATGCCTAGATGTGGTTTCATGGCATTTACTCCACTTGGTGTTCCCTGAGTTTCCTGGATCTGTGGTTTGGTATCTGACATTAACTTGGGAAAATTCCCAGTTATTATTGTTTCAAATATTTCTTCTCTTCCTTTCTCTCTTTCTTCTCCTTGTGGTATTCCCATGATGTTTATGCTTTTGCAATTGTCCCACAACCTTGGATATCCTGTTCTTTTTTTTTTTTTTTTTTTGTCTTTGTACTCTTTGCTTTTCAGTTTTGGGAATTCTATTGACATATCCTCATGCTCAAAGATTCTTTCCTCAGTCATGTCCAGTCTATTAATAAGCTCATCAAGTATTCTTCATTTCTATTACAGTGGGGGTTTTTTTAAGTTTATTTATTTACTTAAGTAATCTGTATACCCAACGTGGGGCTTGAACTCACAACGCTGAGATCAAGAGTCACATGCTCTTCTGAGTGAACCAGCCAGGTGCCCCATCTATTACAGTGTTTTTGACCTCTGGTGTTTCTTTTGGTTTTCTCAGGATCTCCATCTCTCTGCTTGCATTGTCCATCTGTTCTTGCATGCTATCTACTTCATCCATTAGCGACCTTAGCACATTCGTCATAGCTGTTTTGCATTCCAACATCCCTGTCATATCTTGTTCTGATACTTGCTCTGTCTCTTCAAATTGTGTTTTTTGCTTTTGAGTATGCCTTGCAATTTTTTCTTAATAGCCAGACATGATGTACCGGATAAAAGGAACTGCTATAAATAGGCCTTTAGTAACATTATGGTGAGGTGTGGTGGGGGTGGGGGGTAGGAAAGCATTCCCTAGTCCTATAATTAGGTTTCAGTCTTTTAGTGAGTCTGTGCCTCTGGACTATGAGCTTCACAAACATCTCTCAGTTTTTTTTTCCTCCCCCTTTAGGTGAGACAGGATGGCCAGAATAGGCCAGAGTTAGGTATCTCCCTTCCTCCAGGTCACTTAGGCTCTGATAACAACTGAGGAGCTTCATTTATACCTGGGCCTGATTTAGAAAAGAAATGGAACTAATGCTGGAATGGGATAAAACTTTTGAGTCATTAGAAGGAGGGAAAGTACCGACACATATGGCCAGGACTGAATTGTTGGAGCCTGAAGGCAAACTGTGGTAGTTAGTCTTGGATGATGGCCCCAGACAATTCTGCCCTCCCTTTACTCTCATACTGTGCCTCCCAGGAAGAGGCAGAATCTAGTCCGCTCCCCTTGAAAATGGGCTATCTTTAGTGATCCTTGACAAGAAATTACAGCAGACCTGATATTCTGGGACTTCTGAGCAAAGTCAGAAGAAGACTTTCAGCTTCCGCCTGGAATTCTTTTAATTCTTGCTCTTGGGATGCTTCCCCTGGGAAGCCTGCCACCACTATACTGTAAGAAGTCCAAGACAAACAAAGGGCACATGTGGACTCTACAGTCAACAGCCTCATGTGAGCTCCCAGCCCACAGCATCTACTGCCAGCCATGCAAGCGAACCATCTTGGATGGTAGCTCATTCAAGCCTTCAGATGACTCCAGGCCCAGCTGCCATTTGACTGCAAATTCCTAAGAGACTTTAAATGAGAATGACCCAGCTAAGCATAGTCAACTCACAAGATCATGAGGTGATAACAATAAACATTTGTTTTAAGTCACTAAGTTTTAGGCTAGCTTGTTACACCAAGAGATAACCAACTTCTACTGTATGAGTCCAGAGACCCAGAAAAGAATGGGTGCTACCAGCTTTGGGATGATAAAGGAAAGCATCAAGTTACCCTGCGCTGAAGAGGATAGACAAGTACATATCACATAATAGATGTTTAGTAAACAGTTGTTAAATGAACAAGCAAATAAATAAATGAAAGTAGACATGGCAAGAACAGATTTCTCCTCCTTCCGAGGTTAACAAAGGTCTGGCTCTCTTCAGCCACCAGGAAACAAAGCCATGTCCCCAGCCAGCCCTGGCCATGATGGAGGGGTGTGCCTGAGGACCTTCCCTATCCTCCCACTCTAGAAAATGTAAGAGGCTTCCTCCTCAGGGTTCTGGCAACCTCCCTCCTCCTCCTCCTCTCCATAGCTCCCCAGTGCTGTTAAGTTCACAGGCATTTTCCTTTCAGCCCACCACATGTTTCTACACCATTATAATGGCTACTTCTGAAAGCCAGCCCCTCTCTAAGAAGTTGACTCTCCATGTTTTGACTCTCCAGCAGTTCTCCAGACCCCATGTTGACTCCAGGAATGCCATAACAAAGACCATGGGAGTCCAAGTCTGTATTTTCTGCAGGCATCCATACAAATGAGGCTCTGAATAGGAAAAGCTCTTTAACTTCCATGGAGTCTTGGGGTCTGGACTTATTCCTTCTCCAAGCACTTACTGTGAAAGCTTAAGCAAAGAAAGTACTTAGATTCAGTCTCAGTTCTCCATCTATGAAGAGGGTATCATTGTCCCCACATCACATGGTTATTGTGAAAATTAAGGCAGATGCACTGAGAGAATGTTTATTTAAATTAGCACAGAGTCTGGGTTCACTGGACACCCAATGAATGTCCATTTGATGATTTTTCCCCAATAACCATAGGAGAAAAAGTTGCAATATTCCCTCCTGAGAACCTCAGACTTTGCGGTTTCTCTCTCAGCCTAGTTCAGAAGTACCACCCAAAACAGTTTGCTAAGACAGTACTAGGACCAAGTCCTTCCTTACATGCGAAGGCACTATTAGTAAAGGAATTATTTACATGGGGCTTCTGTTCTAATTTCTTTTTCCTCCCTCCCCTTGTCTCTCTCCTCCTTTAGGAAAACCATGCCCCAGCTGAATCAGAGATTACAAGGGGCTCCCATTCTGAGCCTGAAGATCTTCCCTCTCCTCCTCCTGAGTTTTCCCAGCCTCTTTCCCCAGGGAAGTAGGTTCCTTTCACTCCTCAGCAACTTAGCGTTCCTCAAAAGAACTGAGCAGCAGCCTGATAGAACGGGTATAGTACTGGAAAGAGATCCAGGACATGGCAGTTAATTTTGTTGTTGACTTGACTGGGCTCAGGGATGCCTAGAGAGCTGGTGAAACATTATTTCTGGGTGTGCCTGTGAGGGTGTTTCTGGAAGAGATTTGCATTTGAGTTGGTGAACTGAGTAAAAAGCAGATGGCCCTCCTCCATATGAGTGGGCATCATCCAATACACTGAGGGCCAGAATAGAACAAAAAGGCAGCAGAAGAGGGAATTTGTTCTCTGCCTGAGCGGAGACATTCATCTCCTCCTGCCTGTGGACAGTGGTGCTTCCAGTTTTTGGCCTTTATACTCAGACTGAGTTATACCACTGACTTTCCTGGCTCTCTGGCTTACAGGAGATTGATTGTAGGACTTCTTGGCCTCCATACTGCATGACCAGTTCCTTTAATAAATATTATCTATCTATCTATCTATCTATCTATCTATCTATCTATGTACCTGTTGGTTCTGTTTCTCTGGAGAACTCTAATACACAGGAGTTCTAGTGTCCAGTCCTGGCTCTTTCATCCACAGAATTGCCTAAATATGTGATGAGTGCATCTATCTATCTATCTATCTATCTATCTATCTATCTATCTATGACCTGTTGGTTCTGTTTCTCTGGAGAACTCTAATACACAGGAGTTCTAGTGTCCAGTCCTGGCTCTTTCATCCACAGAATTGCCTAAATATGTGATGAGTGCATAGTAAGATCCCCGTCACTAGAGATATTCAAGCACAATTCATAAAACAGCCTTGGGAGGCCTCCAGTTCAGTGAATAAGTGAATGACATAATAAACTTTATCCTGATGGCACTAAAGAGCCATGGAGGAATGCTAAAGTATTTTACACTTGCTATAAGGCTTGTTTTTAGGCTTGGGCATGACACAAGCACACTTTCAATTCATAAAGATCACAGCGGCAGTAAGGCGGAGACTAGATGGGGGTGGGAGAGGGTAAGAGGTTGGGATGCCATTGGGAAAATATTGCGGTGGCCCAGGGACACATTAAGAAGGCCTGAAATGGGGTACTGCCCCTTGGCCTTGAGCACCTTCCTTCATTCATTCCACAAAAATTCATCAAACCCCTAACATACATAAGTCAGGCAGGACTTTAAGCATTGAGAATTATTACTGAGGGCAAGGGCGGTACAGACCACATTGTTTTGTTATTTAACTGTTCTTTTTTTTTTTTTTTTAAGATTTTATTTATTTGACAGAGAGAGATACAGCGAGAGAGGGAACACAAGCAGCGGGAGTGGGAGAGGGAGAAGCAGGCTTCCCACGGAGCAGGGAGCCCGATGCGGGGCTCGATCCCAGGACCCTGGTACCATGACCTGAGCCGAAGGCAGACGCTTAACGACTGAGCCACCCAGGCGCCCCTGTTATTTAACTGTTCTAATTAACTTATTCCTTGGCCAAATTAGAGTGCTCCTTCACGTTTTGCTCATCAACAGGAACTGAATTGAATTGAAATAATCCAAGCATCATGATAAACCTCACTGCTCTCCAGGTAGACAGTTAAGCCTTGGATCGAAGAGATGGATGTGGGATGTCACTAAGGAAACAGAGAAAGTTCCCATATCCCAGTTCCTAAAGAACCCACAGGTGTTAGCACATTGTCAACCGAAGGAAACACGGTATGTCGGTCTGTATGCTTTCTTTAAAAAGTTCTTAGGCACATAACCAGTTTGCAGAGGCCCCAGTCAGCTCCATGCTCTGGCCCCACATTGTCAGAACACCACTCCCCACTCCCTGCTGAGCTCCCATAAATACTTAGGTGGAGATTGAAACTAATCCTTAATGAAGAAAGTAGAGGAGGGAAGAAGTTTGGTTTAACATCAAAGGCAAGGAAAGGCGGAAAGAACATTCTTCATAGTGTTTCTAAAAATAGCTCAAGTCAATAAACTTCATTCAAAGTTGTTCAAATATGAAAAATTAAATAGAAATCTGGTGTTGTCATTATTCCAAGAATTTATTAGAAAGCAAAACACATCACCTTGATTTGTGTGACAGCACAGACAGAAGACAATCTCTTCTTAAGTCTTGTGCAAAAAAAACCATTTTGGACAACAGGGTCCACCTTTGGCTTGTGAGCAAGTTAGTTTGGGGCTTGGTATTTGCCTGCAAGAGAGGGATCAGGACAAAAATGACCAACAAAATAAAAATGGTGGTACATTTATCAACTGCTTCTGTTTTCACCTTCACTTCCCATCTGTATGCTCTGGCTCTTCATCTCCACTCCAGGAGAACATGGAAATTAGTCTTCACTTTCCACTAACAGATTCTAGAATCTTAGACACTCGGCCTGCCTGGGTCTCAATTTCTTCATCTGTCATGTGGGAACAACTTCACAGTCTGAGTACTTCCTAAGAGGTTGTGAGCATCCGTGAGATTACCATCCACAGAGTGATTTGAAAAGTTAAAGGTGTTTTGAAAGCACAAGATGTTGTTAACTCTCCACTCATCAGCCACTCCTCCCCAAAACTGTGAATCCCGCTCAAACACCCCACCTACTTCATTCATTCATTCATTCACTCATGCAACAAGTATTTTTTTAGTACCCACCCTGTGTTGGGCACTGTTCTAGGCACTGAGGCTATATCAGGAACAAATCATCCCTCTTGGAGCTTAAATAATAGTGCGAGAAGATAGATAATAAACAAATAGAAAATATGTCAGGCGGTGAGAAATAATATAGAGAAAAATAAAATATACGATAAAAACCCTAAATCTAAATACTACTCTGGTAGAAGATCGTGCCAGTGTGCACATGTGGACATGTGTGTGCACGTGTAATGAGATGGAATGTGTGCAGAGAGAGAAGGGGGAGGGAAGGGGAAACGGGATAGGAGGTAGAAGTCCCATATAAGTACATGAGTGTAAGTATAATTTTGGTGGTCAGAATTGGGATGGAATTGTTCTGGCTTTTGGAAGAACATAGAGTCCAAGACCTATTTATTCTATGATTCATTGTTCTGGCTTTGTCTGGACTGGGGCGGGGAGAGAGTCTAGACAAGGTGTCCTGTGGGGCTCGGCAGCAGATGACCCAATTGTGGGAAGCAGAATGCAAAAGTGACTGGGGAATTACACCTGTCATGGCCCCTTCCCTGTCAGCATTCCCTAAAAGCTGAGATGAAGATGAAGTGGCACCTCCCTGGAATCTTCTTGACCTTCTCCTGCTCTCCAGTTCTCATGCTTAGCTCCTCCCTGAGAGAACACTGGAAGCTCTGAAGGCCCAGTCATCATGCCCTCTCCAGGAGGTGAGAACGTGGGCTCTTCTCCCCACCCTGACCCCAACCAGACTGTCTGTTCACCTGGGATCACCTGGGCTGTGCTGCACCTACAGATCCTGGGGCTCTAATTCTGGAAGATGTAGCTTACGGCCATCTCAGGCCACAGTGGACCCTCCATATTTGGTCACTATTATCATCAGGTTAGCCTTCTGAGCCTCTGCCTCCTCATCTGGAAAATGGGCATAACAGCTGCTAGCTCCTAGGATAGATCATGAGTTTAAGGATTTATTGTGCACCAGAGTCACTGTGCTAATACATCATAAGCATTATCCCATTTACTTTAACAAAATTCCGTAACTATTATTGTACCCATTTTACAGATGAGAAATCTGAACAAAGGCAGTTAAAAACTTTGCCCAAGGTCACACAGCTGGGAGGCTATCGAGCCATGACTCAAAATCAGACTTGTCTGTCTCCAAAGCCAGGAAACAGATCTGCTAGGAAACAGATCACCCCAAAAGTTAGTAGCTTAAGACAACCACCATTTATTTAGCCCACAATTCTGCAGGCCTGTCATTTAGGCAAGGCTCCGTTGTGTGGTTCTTCGGGGCCTCTGTCGGGCTCCCTCATGCATCTGTGGTCAGTGGTGTGGTGGCTAGTGGCTCTGCCCACGTGAGTTGACTGGCTGTGGTCTCTCATTGTCCAGCTTTTTCCCACGGCAGTGACTTAGGCTTGGAACTGGCACCCTGTCCCTTCTGCCCCCTACTTCTGTACAAAGTAAGTCATAAGCCAGCTCAGATTCAAGAAGTAGGGAAAGATTGCTAGCAGGTGCTGCAAAAGGCACATTCAGAGGGCAAGACGCAGGGAGGTTATTAACAGAGCAATCAGTCTATCACAAGAGGCGTTCGATAAACAGCAGCTGGTGTTACTAGTAGATCTATTTTGACGATGCCCATCAGACATTGTTATGCCTGTCATTACTCTACTGTCACTAAGGTCCCTAGAGAATGACTTGTAGTAATCTGGACTCTTCCAGTGACAAGGGGGCAGGACCATACCTCATCAGGAATCTCTCTCCCCCTTCGGCTCTCATTTCCTCTGTGGTGGCATCTGGCTTCCAAATCTCCATGAAGCAGCGAAGAGGACACCAGCAGCTCCAAGCTTCCACTCCCCGCCCTCCCACCCCCAACCCCCCACCCCCACGGGCCACTTAACCACCCCGGATGAAAGAGAACGTCTCGATCCCAACACCTTAAGGAAAGCCCTGGAATGAATTCTACTGGCTCAGGTGGTGTCCCTAGGCCCTCGGCTAGGTCCTGCAGTCACTGATGGACCAGGTCTGAGTCACAGCTCCATTCCTGACAGAGGAGGGATGTGCCTTTGCAGGGTAAGATCCCCACTCTGTTCCCAAGACAAAGGGGAGAGGACACTGAGAAAGCCACACCAGAGAGGTCAACCACCCGCCTTTTGTCACTCCTGCAGAGGAACCCCTGCCTGGTTTCCTGGAGCCCCTACATTGATCTGAAGTTTCTAGGCTAAAATGCAGATCTTAACTGGGTTTTTTTGTTGTTGTTGTTGTTAATGTTATAAAGTTCAAGAGAGCCTCTCTGAACTGAAGCAAAATTGCCCTTAAATGCCAACTGTGAAATCCTAGAATGAGAATATTGTAAAAGGATCAAAATAAGGGCTATGCAGATTAGAAAGCACAAGGAACGAGAAATAAACCCAAACAACACAGGGTAAGACAGGAAGTCGATAAGGAGAGAGGGAGGCCTTCTGCACGCAGAGTATACTGGATGCTTTATTCCTGGTCTGGGGAACATCCTGGAATGACGCCTGTGCAGAAGGCTGGAGAAAAAAAGAACTCCTGGCTTCTGCCCTAGAGAGTCTTCTCGCTTTTAACCTTGTGGTTCCCACAGTCCTGACTCAGAGTGACCCGTGCTCAAATCCTGACTATCCCAAATCACCAGCTGTGTGATCTCGGGAGGGTGATACTCAATTTATTGTCCAAACCAGGACGCTTTGGAAAGGGGGTGTTATTAATGATTTTACAAGGGCAACATAATGTATGGTCGTTCTCTCTTAAGTAAAACGATAAATACTTATTTTTAGCATCACGTAACAATAAATGTAACATTTGCTCTGCACGTCTTATTAGACTGTGCTCAGTTCTTTATACACTCACTATAATCCTGTGATATGGAAACAATTATCGCCATTTTTACAGACGAGGAAACTGAGGTTTGGAGAAGTTAATTAATTTTCCTGAGATCTAGGGGATGAGATGTTTCAGGTTTCCTATAACCAGGCAGTAATGAGGTTGTAAAGAACCATTGGAACTGGAACATTCAGGGCACCTGGCTGGCTCAGTGAGAAGAGCTTGTGACTCTTGATCTCTGGGTAGTGAGTTCGAGCCCCACGCTGGGTGTAGAGACTACTTAAATGAATAAAATTAAAAAAAAAAAGAAGAAGAAGAAGAAGAACTGAAACATTCAAAGGAGTGTCCTCGCTGGGAGTACTCATCTTGAGAAACGATGCAGTTATCACCTGGTGCTCATTACTGAACACGTGTTTGGAATTGTGCTTTGGGAATGTCCCACAGATCTTGAGGCACATTTTGAGAATCATTTTGATGGTAATAAGTTTTCATCCATGAAGGATAAATACGGACAGTTTTTGAAAAGAACCCAAAGTGATTCAGGATAAAAGTGAATCATCTAAAAATATATTTTGACTTCTGGCTTCCACCTAGAATGTAGAAAACTAAAAGAGTGTCTCCTCTGCCTTAACAACAAGGAAGAAAAAAACCAGAAAATCACAGAAAATCTACAAAATCATGACTTTTCTTGAACCCATTGGAAAAAAAACCCATGTCACAAGAATTAACATGAAATCTAGGGCAAGACAGGCTCCTCTGAGGCTAGACAGGACATGGGCACCAGCTCACCTGCACAGAGTGCCGGAGGAAGACCGGGCTACCGTACAAGTCAAGAAGGAGCATCCAGCTAAAATGGTGGAAGAATCACAAAGGCCACGTGCAGCTAGCACAAGACCACAGATTCCCCCCCCCCCCCCCGAGCTGCAGACGTCAGGAAGCTACCACACCGCTCAGAAGCTCTTCTCTGTAAACCTCCACCAGGCACTCGGGAAAGATTTGGGGCAAGGTAGGAGACCAGAGAAAACCTTCCTCCATGGCTGAGAGCTGGAAGAAAGGAGTGGACATGGCTTTAGGAAGGGCATGAGACCACACTCCTATCTTTCTCGCAAGGACAGGCATTAAGCCACTGGGGGAAGGGCAGCAGACCTGTGGCCTCTAGAGAATAAGTGAAGACACACCCCAACTGGAGGAAAGGAAAAGACCAAAGTCTCCACTCCCAGAGGAGGGACAAGATGCAGTCCTGGGCCTAACCATTAGGGTCCCCTGTTACTGGGGGAAGGTTAAGATTACTGGGAAAGCCCCACTTGCACAACACCGAGACCAGTGCCTGCCCAAGGCTGGGGCTGAGTCCAGACAACAGAGAACCCCAGTCTCACCCTCCCACACCCACCACCAGGCTGGCAAGCACCACGGAACAAGCAACAGCAGTCTGCACTGGGGGAGAGGCAAGACAATGGGAAGGAAGAGGCTCCCTCTGTGGAGTGGGCACACGGGAAAACTGAGGGTAGAGAAAAGACACAGAAAAATCTTTCTGGCACCCCAGCCCCATCCCTTAGCACACGGTGTTGCTAATCAATAGAACACATAAGAAGAGAATCAGTAAAGATTTAGTGGACCTGTGTAACACTATCAACCATCTTGACCTAATTGAGTTTCTAGAGCACTCCAAACAATGACATCCAAATGCACATTCTTTACAAAGTACACGTGGAATATTTACCAAGATATTCCATAAAACAAACTTCAACTGATTTAAAAGAATTAAAATCACAGAAAGTATGATCTTAGACCATAAAGGGATTATATCAGAAATAGACAACAGAAAGATATCTGGACTAGCCCCAAGTATCTATATATTGCACACCCCATGTTCAAGTAACCGAGGAGTCAAAGAAATCACATGAGAATTAGGAACGAATTTGAGTGATTGAAGGAGCACCTGGGTGGCTCAGTTGGTTAAGCATCTGACTCTTGGTTTCAGCTCAGGTTATGATCTCAGGGTTGTGAGATCGAGCCCCATGTCAGACTCCATGCTCAGCGCAGTCTACGTGGGATTGTCCCTCTCTCACCCTCTCCCTCTGCCCCTCCTGCTCTCTCTCTCTCTCTAAAATAAATAAATAAATCTTAAAAAAAAAAGAAGTGGAATGAAAATGAAAACAAAACCTATCAATTTGTGGAGTGCACCTAATGTACCACTTAGAGGAAAATTATAGCATGAAATGGTCACATTAGTAGATGAAGAAAGGTCTCAATTTGAGGGAAATGGATATCTTAACAACAATGAGCAGCTCAATGCATTTATTTAGGTTTCCTTTAATATAGCTCGGCAATGGTTTAAAATTTCTAGAATAGAGGTCTCGCATGTCTTTCACCATAAAGTTTTGAGTTTACAAAAAAAAAAAAAAAGAAAAGAAAAATTACCTTCGAGCATAAAACAGAGCTTTCATTGTAGTTGGGGGTATATTCCAAATCAAATAAAAAATAAAGTTTCACTTATTCGTTGTATCAGAAAATATCCAAATAACCACTAAAAATGAGACAGTATTATTTGCCAGTTTTCCAAGAGGCAGAGCAGATTACCAGCTCCTTGAAGGCAGGAGAATGTCTCTTTAACTGGATTTGAACAACCCTGGATAGATTTCCCTCCCCGGATGGGGCTCCCATGGAAGCATTTTCAAAGATTGATTATACCTCTCAGCTAAGTTTTCACGTCCTTCAAGACTCTGCTCAAGTGGCACCTTGTCCAAGACATTGTCTCCGATGACAGCCTGCCATCCCTGCTCACCTAGAGCCTTCCATTTCTCCCATGGCACCCTGTGTTTACCTTGATCTTAACTTGTGATTAGGTGGGTTGTGAGTCACAGAGACCTGAGACACAGTGACTCAAACACACACAAGTTTACTCACAGAGAAAACTGTCTGAGGGCAGGCGTCTTGTGCTGGCACGGCAACTCCACGAAATCACGCATTCCTTTCCTCCTCTTTCTACTCCAACATCCTCCCTGCATGATTTTCACCCTGGAGGTCACCACCTGTCCAAAATGGCAGCTGGAAATGCAGGCTTTGGGTCCACACTGCAGACACCAGAACGGGCCAAGGTACCAGAAGGGCCCCCTTCCCTTTAAGCAGTCTTCCCGGGTACCCCACACACATCACCGCTCCTGTCACGTTGGCCAGAAGCCAATCTGGGGCCCGCACACGGATAAAGAAGCCAGGGCGGTGTAACTTCTATCCCAGGTAGCAGTGTTTCCAGCTAAACCTCAGGATTCTGTTACTCCTGAAGGAGAAAATGGATATGGATAAGCAACCGCTCTTAGTACACCATGTTATAATTGCCTGGTTACCTGTCTGTTACAAGCACGCGTATCCTGAGCGCCTAGAACAGGACCCAGCATACAGTAGGCCCTGGAAAAAATTTTTAACTTTTGTATTGAGGTTTATCACACATACATGAGGGCACTAGCCTTAAGTGTGTGTGTACATATATATACACATTATATATATATACACATATATACAAGAATATATATATATATCAAAGAATTTTCACATATGTAACTACCACCCAAATCAAGATATTGGGTTTCTTTTTTTTTTTTTAAAGATTTTATTTATTTATTTGAGAGAGAGAGAGTGAGAGACAGAGAGCACAAGAGGGAAGAGGGTCAGAGGGAGAAGCAGACTCCCCACTGAGCAGGGAGCCCGATGTGGGACTCGATCCCGGGATTCCAGGATCACAACCTGAGCCGAAGGCAGTTGCTTAACCAACTGAGCCACCCAGGCGCCCAAGATGTTGGGTTTCTGAAGGTTTCTTCCCACCCCCTCCTGGTCAAACCCTCCCATAGGTAACCACTATTTCTGACTTTTCTCACCTCAATTACTTTTGCCTGTCCTTGAACTCCGTGTAAAGAAATCACATGGCACTCGACATTTTAACCAACTAGTGATTTCTAGGAGTTCCTAGAGTTCTACACAATCTAGATTTTCTGGGTGAGTCTTCATTTCCAATGGCCTGTTGTTATAAACGCATTCTTACTTTCTAGAATATTGGGTCCCTAACTGACACACTCAGAGGCTGTTAATAGACATTATATCGTTTAATTCCCTTTGGCCTGCAACACTTCCCACCATAAAGTTGTCTCATTTGATCTCCAGTTTACGTGAAACATTTCTTAAAATGCCACCTCCATTAAGAAGCCTTCTGCGGTGTTTCCAGGAGAGCCTGAGCACTTGGCCTGACCCTGATGTGGATAGTATTGACCGTGGGACATAAACAGTAGCTGGCAACGGAGACAGACTCCAGGCTGGCCATCTGGAGCACCTGCCGCTCGTCCAGTGTGATGCTGTGCATCAGTCCAAACTGCCCAGCTGGAGAATTTTCTGCCTCTGTCACTCCCACCATTGACAAGGAGCCATCACCCTCCTTACTGGCAATCAGCTCGTTCTCTATTGGTCAGAAATAGTAAAGTGGGCCCAGATTTGTTCACCAGGCCCAGCAGGACGCAGCAAAAGCTTGGCAGAAGTGTAAGCGGCAGACAAAAGGCTGTCAAAGCTGGGTCTGATGGGAGGCAGGGCTTCTTTATAGCAGAAGCACAACATCTCCCTCGCAGATGAAAATGTCCCCATTCTTCCTGCATGTTGGTCCTGTCACGTGTCAGGCTTTGGCTACAATGAGGAAGTTGACTGGGACAAGGGGCAGGGAAGAGGGGGGGCAGGAGGGCCCGAGGGCATATGCCCCAGTGAGGATGCAATCATTGCTGTTAAGGTGGGAGAATGTGGACATGTGGCCGTGTTGGCCCTGGCAGCAGGGTGCTGGCTTCCCTCTTCCCTGTAGCCCTAGGTATATCAGCATGCCCCAACAGGTGCCCAGAGAACAGTGCTCAAGCCCTGGCCGCCTACCCCAGAGCTCCCAGGGGATTACTGAGAGGCAGCTCAGCTCACGACCCTGGGTGGAGTGGTAAATGTCAGGCTGGATCTTCTATTCCAGATACTTCTCCTGGCCTGGTCTTGAGCTCCCTCCAACCCATCATTCTTTCTTCCTTTTACATATTCTAGGACCACAGTGCAATTCAACTTTGTAGAGTCAGGTTGCGATGACATCCCCTGGCACACTGGATTGTCTTCAGGGGACCATGCCACTCAGCCGCTAACTTCTCCTCTGGATTCTTACGTGTAAAAGTATGGTTTATCCACACTTGAGAAATAGTGTATGAATACCTCAAAAGGGGTCCAGATGGGTCACAACGCAAAGATCTAACTGGGGACACTGGGCACTTTGCTTGTCTCAGAAGTGACTCATTCTCCTAAGGTCGATCAGGGTGATTCTCTGCACTTTTTTCACCAAAGAAGAAAGAAAAAGAAGTTTAATCTCCCAGAGGACACCTGAAAACACCACAGTGCAGCTCACCTTTCAAGGCCCTTCAAACCCTGTTATGGCTGTAATGTGTCCCCCTCTCCCCTGCCCCATCCATATGCTGAAGTCCTAACCCCCCAGGACCTTGGAATGTGACTGTATTTGGAGAAAGAGCCATTAAGGAGGTGATTAAGCTAAAACGAGGCCATTGGGGTGGATCCTCTCCATCTGACTGGTGTCCTTGGAAGGAGATGAGGACATAGACACCCACAGAGGGAAGACATAGGAAGAAGATGACCATCTCCAAGCCAAAGGGAGAGGCCTCAGAAGAAACCAACCCTGCTGACACCTTGGCCTTGGACTTCCAGCCTCCAGAATGGCAAGGAGATAAATTTCGGTTGTTTAAGCCATTTCGTCTGTGATCCTTTGCTACGGCAGCTCTAGAGCACTGATATAAACACTATCTCTTGTATAAAACCTTTATTTTTTACCTCCCAATGTGTGGTTATTATTATGACAAATCTCTATGTTTTCTAAAATCCCATATTACACAGTAGTGGTCCCTAAATTTTTTCCTGGCACACTTTCATAAAATTGACTCCCCCACATCAGAAAATGCTCCTCATTCTGGGGCACCTGGGTGGCTCATTCGGTTAAGCAGCTGACTCTTGATTTCGGCTCAGGTCATGGTCTCAGGGTTCTGACTCTGAGCTCAGTGGTGAGTCTGCTTGAGGATTCTCTCTCTCTCTCCATCTACCCCTCCCCCTACTTGTGCTCTTGCTAAAATAAATAAATAAATCTTAAAAAAAAAAAAAAAGGAAAAAGGAAAATACCCCCGTTCTACTGGAAATCTGCCCCAGAAAGTGTTGTCTCACACACTCGCATAGAAAGGATAGGTCCCTGGTCCCTATGAGGCTTGAGTCACATGTGGGGGGAGGGCAAAGTGTGTTTCACCACGGTGCCCTGGATGAGTTTGATTTACTACCTCCAAGTTGAAAATCATTGTTATACAGTTTAAAACAAACAGTTAAGCACTTGTGATATGCTTCTTTATCTTCTGTTCTATTTGTTTGTGTGCATAAATTTCAGTCTGCCTGTTTCAGTCTGGATTCCCAGAAAGCAGAGCCTGAGACAGGGCTTATATACAAGTATCTTATTAGAGAATGGGGTCCCAGGAAGTAAAAGTGAGGGACCAGGGAGAAAAGCAGAGCAAGAGAGAGTCAACATAAAGCTGCATTATGGATTTGCTCACTTTTGTGGGTGATTAGTTGCCTGGCCCCACAAGTCCACTTCGGAAGCCACATGCAACGTGTCTGGGATCATCTCTCTGGGTAAAGAAAGAGGAAAGCATTTATTTAATGGTTCCCAGCTACCATTGGTCATTTCTGTCCCATCGAGTAGACGCTAACTTGCCTGCACTTCCCAACTGGGTATGCACTGCACGCATGACTGAGTGGACTCCCATGAGCCCCATGTGGCTATGTCCGAGCAATCTAAGAACAAGAAATGAGACGTATGGGGGCGCCTGGGTGGCTCAGTCGGTTGAGCATCCTCTTGGTTTCGGCTCAAGTCCCCATCTCGTAGTCATGGGATCGAGCCCTCCATCAGGCTCTCTGCACTCAGCATGGAGTCTGCTTCAGATTCTCTCTCCCTTTCCCTCCAGCTCGTGGGTGCAAGTGCTCTCTCTCTCTCAAATAAATAAATAAAGTCTTAAAAAAAAAAAAAAAGAAATGAGAGGTATGAGCAGGGCTGTCCTAAGGATATACAGTGCCTTGGACATATTTTTTGTAGGGCTCCAACTATATAAACAATTTGATTTGAAAATCTATTACAAATTTTACAGGCCTAAGAGAAATAGTGATTTGTTAATGAGAATTTAGAATAATGGGCAGAGAATGGGTACTTACATGTTTGTTTATTGTCCTATCCATAAGTGTGAAGATTTTTTGTAGTGTCCAGGCACCACCCCTTCCTATTCAGGACCATGAACTGTCTCTTCTTGTTCAGTCCTGACTAATCATAATTGTAGGGAAAAGGTAGCAACACTGTTATTACTCATAATGTCATGACTCCTTGGAACCTGTTTGCATTGAAACAATATAGACCTTCTTGCCTCTGCCGTGGCCTAACACCATATATTTAACGTGGATTCCGTCATTATTCATAATGAAGCCTCACACGTGGAGCCACCTGTGAATACGGGCTTACAGTGACTCTCTCGAAGGTTGTTGAAGTGCCTCATTGAGATGACCACAAATTTACATCTTACTCAGGGTATACAGGAAAAGGTCAATGTAAATTCATTTCCTGGACATGCATGTTCAATGTGTCTTTCTAACTTTTATAATGTAAATAGAACAGCGTGTCTTCCAACCATGGCCTCCCTGAACTCCCAGGGCCCTAATCTCTGCATCCCAAAGGGTAATCTCTTTGTCGACCCTCCATTCCCTGCCATCAAAGGGAGGAAGGTGGGAAGCTTGTGGGGAGACTGAAGAGAGTGGAACAGCCTCCACGAGGAATGTCCATCCCTCATTCAGCAAGGCTTCGGCCTTAGCTGGGAGGGCATGACGTCACCACATCCCTCAGAAGGGCCCATTGGCATGGAGAGCAAGGGTCTGGAAAGTCTTTGGAGGAGATAGGAAGGGTCATCCCAGAAGACTGGTTGGAACCAGCCAGAGATGGGCCCGTAGGCTTGAGTCCTGGAGCCTTGGGATGGTTAGTTGACCTCTTGCATGGTGTGTGTGTATGTGTGTGTGAGCGTGTTTATGTGTGAGTATGTATGAGTGTGTGAGTGTGGGTTTAATGTGTGAGTGGGTGTGTATAGATGTGAATGTGTGGATGTGTGTATGAGTGTATGTGGGTGCGTATGTGAGTACATGTGGCAGTATGTACATGTGTGTATTTATGTGTGAGTGTGTGTTTATGTGTGAGTGTGTGCATTAGTATTATGAGTATGTTTGCGAGTATGTGTACATGAGTGTCTTGTATGTGTGTAGATGTGTGTGTATATGTGTGTATTTATGTGTATGTATGTTTATCTGTGTATGAGTGTGTGTGTATTTATGTGTCAGTGTGTGTAGATGTGAGTGTGATGGGCGTGTTGTGTGTGTGTGTATGTGTGTACACGTATGTACCAGGGGAGAAATCAAACCCCAGGCCCACGGGGCTGTAGTCCAGGTTTAGGAATACTACAAAAGCTTCATGGAAGGAGTGAGCAGGGATAGGCAAACCCTGAAGCTTGGGTCAGAGGCGTGGGTCCCGCTTGCCTGGATCCAGGGCTGGTACTGGGTGTGGGTAGGTGACTGAGGCGACCCACTGCTAAGTTGGTGCCATAGGAGACTGGTCAGAGCCCTTTAGAACCAGTCGCTACAGCAATGGCTTGAGTAGGGGGCAGCCAGGCCTCGGCGACCCCTCCGGTGCTTGGGAGGGCCTGCCGGAACCCCCATGAGGTGTCAAATTCCCTAAGGACCTCATCTGCTCTTGTTCCTATCTGTCTCACGGTGCATGGCACAAGACTGAGGATTTAGTAATAAGCTCTCGGTAAACACTTAAATTTATTCCACCAGTCATTCAGAAATGTTTACTGAGGGCCTGCCTCTTCTACCCCGAGCAACACTAGGCTTCAAGAAGAAGCAAAGGACTACACGCTACAATCCCGGAGCCTGAGAAGACTGGGTTATCTGACTGCTCAGCTGAAGGAAGCAACCAAAAGTCCATCCCTTTCTCTGAAGGTTGTAGGGTGGCTTCTTCGTCAGCTCTGGCTGCCTTAGCAAAAGAAATACCACAGGCTGAGGGCTTGAACGACAGAAAGCTACATTCCTACAGTTCTGGGGGCTGGAAGTCCAAGACCAAGGTGCCAGCAAAGTAGGTTTCATTCTGAGACCTCTTCTCTTGGTTTGTGTGTTCACATGAGCTCCTCTACGTGAACTTGCTGCGGGGAGGCGGTGGGGAGGATAGAGAGAGAGAGAGAGAGAGAAGGTGCTAGCTCTCTGGCATCTCTTCCTACTAGGGCATCAATCCCATCATGAGCGTCCCACCCTCATGACCTCATCTAACCCTATTTAAAGGACCCATCTCCACATAACATTACGTTAAAGGTTAGGGCTTCAGTATATGAATTCAGGGAGGCTGGGGGGTGGGGGACACAGACCTTCAGCCCATAGCAGGTGCCCAATACATATTAGGGACTCAATACATATTTTCAGAATGGATGAATGTTCATCTTAGGAGCTTCAGATGATCCTGCCCAGAACATGGACTCCCATTTGGGAGCTATAGTGAAGTCAAACAAAGAAGCATGTAACCAACATCACCGTGTGCCCACTCCCGGACTTGGCACTGATTAGGACATGCAAAGCAATAGATAAGATTCATGCCCTCACAGAGCTGATAATCCCACTGGGGAAAGAGAGAAATCCACAGAAAACAATCAAAGGACCAGAGACAATAGGAGTCTGAGAGTCAAACCGTGTGACTTAGACCTCAGGGTACCTATCGGCATGCCCCTCATAACTCATCATGCAAGGCTGGGGTACAAGTTCCCTAGGTGTCTATTGAATTCAGAAACAACAAGAAAACAAATCAGAGGTTACTTGATAGGAGCCTAGACCCAGAGCCAGACATTAGAGAAACAAATAAGCAGAAGGTGTCTTTGGTGCCATCCTAATGCCCCTCCCATGAACTTCTAGATTTTGCAGTTTCGAGGTATAAGGACCTTCTTTCCAGCTGCTGAGAGCTGGCCAGCTCACCCAGGACAATGACTTACACCCTGAACCTCACCCACATTCACCACCACCCCACATTCACCAGCAACACCTACCTGCTCTCTTTCTTGTCAAATGGTATGAGAATCACCTGCTAATTAATACCAGGTGACTGAAGATGTCTGTACGAGGGCTCCCTGTGCGTGTGATTAGGTTTCATCCTTCTATGCCTGGAGAACCCTGACTCTTGGGGAACATGCTGAATGCCTTTCTCCTCGCCCATGATGCCGACTGGGAATTTTGAGGCAGATGGTTGTCAGAGCCACGCTGAAAGAACCACTCTGGCAACATCACGCTTTTTGGATGCACAAAAATGATACTACCTTTCTCTATGCATACAAAGGAAATCAGTATTTAACTCCACCAGTAGGAATAAGACATAAAATGCCAATATTACTCATCAGGCTAATCCAGGGATCTATAGGAATCATTTATAATCACAATCTTAGAAGTCATCAAATCGGAGGTTCTCCAGCCTGGCCTTACTTTAGGGACCCACTCCCCGCCCCAGGAGCTTTTGAAATACATGGACGCCTTGGCTCTGCCCCCAAAATACACTGATATGGGGTGGCTCCTGGCCACCGATATTTTAAAAAAGCAGCCCTAGATGGCCCCAGTGTATAACCAGGGGTGAGACCCATGGATCTAGACCCTCCCTGCTCTCGCCCCATGGCCTTATTCATGAGGAGGCAGAACCAGAGAGGGGGCACGTAACTTGCCCAAGGTCACAAAGCCAGATGGTAGCCAAGCCAGCGTAAGAATCGCGGCCCCCTGATCCCTTCTCAGAACTCTTTCTTCTCTCCGTGGCTATAAATGCTGGTGACCACGCTCTTCCCCAGAGTAGCTTCTGAGAAAGGAGGGATGAATGAAAGACCAAGGCAGCTGGAAGTCTGGAGGAAGGAGGAGAAGAGCCAGGTAGCTGACAGGGGGAAGCCACAGTCAAGTTCGCTCCACTTCACAAGAGGAGAGGGCAATGCCAACAGGCAGCTGCATTAGCTCTGTGCACAGCCTCCCCCAAAGGAAGAAGACAGTAGCGTCGTGCTAAGATTACACTCTGTGGTCATTGTCACGGCCTCCACAGTTACCAGCTTTGCATCGCTGTGAATGTTACCACGGTCCCCAAACCCAGGCACGATTCCCAGCTCAGGAAAAGGCAGCACTGGGCCTGATTGCTCCTTTAACCTGCCCAGGGAAAATTGCAGTCGACACAAATACGGCCACTCCCAGGGGACAACCATGGTGAAAGGGCCCTGTGTCTTAGAGGCTGCACATAATACCCAATTATCCCCTGGCTTCCCCAGGGAGAGAATGGAGAGGTGAGGGTTTTCAAAAGCCAGCAGCCCTCAAGGCTCCATTATGGGGACACTCACATAGCTGCCTTTCTCCAAACGCCACAGAAGGTCATGGGGACACGGGGCAACAGAAGTGGTTCTTTGGGGCTTGGAGAATAGCCTCTCTTCCTGCCCTGGCCCAGTTGGGGAACCCCAACTTCTATTCTTAGCTAGAGAAACAAAGATGGAGGGCACTGATGCAGAAATTCAGGATCACATGGGAAGTGCCTTCTAGGCCAGCTCTGTGGGGGCTTATGACAAGACCCAGAGAAAAGTCCAGGAGGACCTGCTCTTGTCCAAGACCACTGCGCTCTGTGGTCCCTGTCCGGGCCACCGCCCGCCCCAGGCCCTCTGGGATCTTCTCTCGGCATCTGGGACTGCCCACCCCACTCCCCAGACTCCGCCTGCCTCAGGCTGTTCTCTCTGCTGTGTCCACCCCCCAGCCACATTAGCAAGGCCCTGAGAGCCAGAAACAACCCTCTACTCTTTTAGCTTTGCTTCCCCACAGCTATTAACACAGTGCCGAGCTCACAATAAATCCAGTGCAATGAATATTTCTGGATCGAAAGAGAAGACATTTGTTTCCAAGTCTGAACCTCTGGGCTTGATTCCACTCCTTTTTTTTTTTTTTTTTCACCCCCGGAAAATGTTTAATTTTTGAAAGTACACATATAGCTCATGAAAAGCATTTATTCTTAAATTCCCCAAGTATTTGGAGGAGGGAGTATCCTGTAGTGTTTCAGAGTATGGAGTCCTAATGCCCGGAGGTTGAATCCTAGCTCTAGAACTTACTATCTGGGTTACTTTGGGCAAATAATTTAACTTTTTCAAGGCTCAGTTTCCTCATCTGTAAAGTGGACTTAATATTAGTGCCTTGATCCTTGAGTTGTGAAAATTAAATGACATAATGCAAGTAGTGCTCTTAGCATGTCGCCTGGCACCTGGTAAGTGCTGGATCAAAGTGAGATATCATGATTTATACAGGGTGCCTGGGTGGCGCAGTTAGTTAAGCGTCTGACTCTTGGTTTCGGCTCAGGTCATGATCTCAGGGTGGTGAGATGGAGCCCCGTGTCGAGCTCCGAGCTCATCAGGGAGTTTGCTTGGGATTCTTTCCCTCTCTCTCTGCCCGTCCCACTTGTGCTCTCTCTCTCTAATAAATAAATAAATCTTAAAAAAAAAGAAATACCATCATTTATTGAGCATCTACATATCTTCTGGGCAACATGAGGCAGGGTACTGGGCCTACAAAGGAGAATAAAGCAAACATATAGCCTTAAGACTTGTAACCTGGGGTGGGAGGAGGACCAGAGAAGATCATTAGAAAGCAGTGTTACAACTGCAAAACAGAGCTATGAACAGGGTATTTTAGGGAGCCCAGAGCAAGGAACCCACCCAGCCTTCCTGGAGGATGACAGCTAAGTGAAAGATGAACAGAAGGGCTGGAAGTGGAGTGGGGATGGCATTGCAGGAAAAGGAAACCACGTGAACCAGAGCACAAGAAGCAGGGGCAAGAAACAGCCTATCAGGCTGAAGATGGGAAGGAGCAAAACAGCGTGAAACCAGCTAGCCCCCTTTGCCTTTTTTCCCATTGCTGGTGTTGTCCAACACAGGTACTCAGAGCGAGAGATGCGTGGGATGCATGCCTCCTTGGTTTCTGTCTCCTTTCCTTCAGGAAGCAGGTGCCTAAGGGATGAGGAGGAACCAACAGACTAATTGGCCTCAGGCCCGCGATCTTGCACTTGGCGGTGTCACTCCCCAGGAGGCCCTGCACCCATGCAGACGCTGCAGGAATGAATGGCACAGAGACCCTACAGGAGGGAGGTTCTGTGCTCGCCTCTGGAGGCAGCCAGTCCTGAGCTCAAAGCCAGGCTCCACCCCCTGGAAACCTCAGAAGTTAATATAACTTCTCCAAGCCTTGCTTTCCTTTTTATAAAATGGGACTAGCACACCCACCTTGTAAGGATCCTGTGACCACTAATGGAAATCATGCATGGAGTAAGTCTGGTTGCTACGATTGTCGATACCACCATTACAAGGATAGCTGTTGTAATCTAGTTCACGAGTTTCATTCTGTACCATGGAGCAGATGCTTTGATAGGTGCTGGTGATCCTAAGGCAAATAAGACATAGCACATGTCCTATGTTTACTTTCTAGTTTAATGGTGGAAGGAGATAAATAAGATTATATGTCACAGATATGGGTTTTACAGAAGAGGTAAGCATGGAGATGTGGGAACCCAGAAGGGCATTTAACCCACGTTGGGGGGGTGGGGGAAAGGCAGCCTGTTAACAGCTTCTTCAGGATACGGCTTGTGAGTTGAGTCCTAAAGGATGGGAAGTAGAAACTCTGTGAATGGGTGGAGGGAAGGGAAAAAAAAAGCACAATGGCTCAGGGAAGAACATTCCAGGTGATAAGAACGAGAACATGATTAAGACGACTGGCGAGTCTAACCCACAGGCTATCCTGACAGTAACAGGAGGAAAATGTGGCTTGGTGACCAGGGAGCCATCTGATTCGAAGGCTCTGCCAGAAGAGTGGTTTTCAATAGTTTACTGTTAGTGGATATGGCAGAACGTGCTGGTCGCCGACCAAGTATCCATGCTTCCCTTCTCCCTCACCAGCAGGACTCCGTATGTTGAGTGTGACAAATGCCCAGGTAAAAATCCATTGCCCAGTCTCTCTTGCAAATAGGGGTAGCCAATGAAAGTAGACAGAAATATATACTTTTCTTACTTTTTATAATAACAAATACAACTGTCTCCCAAAGCAGAGAAATCATATAAGAACTGCCATGTATCCTGCACATGGTTGGTTGCTATCAACATTTCACAATTCTCGTTTCATCAATCCTTCCAATTCTCGTGGTTTTTTTTTTCTTTTCCTAGGTTATTTTATTTTTTAATTTTATTCATTTATTTTTTTTTTTAGAGAGAGAGAGAGCGTGTGAGCAGAGGGGTGGAGGTGGGGAGGACAGAGGGAGAGGGAGGGAGAGAATCTCAAGCAGGCTCCACACCCAGCATGGAGCTCGAAGCGGGGCTCAATCTCACGACTCTGAGATCATGACCTGAGCTGAAATCAAAAGTTGGACGCTCAACCAACTGAGCCACCCAGGCACCCCTAGATTATTTTAAAGCAAAGCCCAGAGGTTATATTCTTTCCACCCATAAATACTTTAGTATATCTATCTCTCCAAGAAATACTTCTTAAAAATATATATATATTTTGGGCGCCTGGGTGGTTCAGTTGGTTAAGCGACTGCCTTTGGCTCAGGTCATGATCCCAGGGTCCTGGGATCGAGTCCCACATCGGGCTCCTGGTTCAGTGGGGAGCCTGCTTCTCCCTCTGACCCTCTCCTCTCTCATGCTGTTTCTCTCTCACTCGCTCTCAAATAAATAAATAAAATCTTTAAAAAATATATATATATATATATTTTATTTATTTATTTATTTATTTATTTATTTATTTATTTATTTGACAGAGAGAGACACAGCGAGAGAGGGAACAAAAGCGGGGGTGGGGGGAGAGGGAGAGGGAGAAGCAGGCTTCCCCCGCGAGCAAGGAGCCCAACGCGGGGCTCAATCCCAGAACCCTAGGATCATGACCTGAGCTGAAGGCAGACGCTTAATGACTGAGCCACACAGGCACCCCTTGCTTTTTTTCTTTTTAAGAATAATTCAACTTGGGGTGCCTGAGTCCCAGGCATCTGGGATCGAGCCCCGCATCAGGCTCCCTGCTCAGCGGGAAGCCTGCTTCTCCCTCTCCCACTCCCCCTGCTTGTGTTCCCTTTGTCATTGTCTCTCTCTCTGTCAAATAAATAAATAAAATCTTTAAAAAATAATAAAAAGAATGAATCGGCTTTCCTTTTTGAGTAGTTTTGGGTTTACAGAAAAACTGAGCGGGAAGTACAGCATTCCCATATCTGCCCTCCCCTCCTCCCCCAGAGTTTCCCTTATTATTAACATCTTGCATTAGTGGGGTACATGTATTATAGTTGTTGAGCCGATATTGATATATTATTATTAACTAAAATCCACAGTTTACATTAGAGTTCACTCTTGATGTTGGACATTCTATAGGTTTTGACATACATATAATGACTTGTATCCACCATTGTAGTTATCATATAGAGAAGTTTCACCGCCCTAAGATCCCCCATGTTACATCCACTCATCCCTCATTCCCTCCCCTAGAATGCTTAGCAACCATTGGTCTTTCTACTGTTTTGCTATAGTTTTGCCTTTTCCAGAATGTCATATAGTTGGAATCATCCTGCCTTTTCTGGTTGGCTTTTTTTCACCTAGCAATATATATTTAAGCTTTCTCCATATCTTTCTGTGGCCTGACAGCTCATTTCATTTTGGTGCTGAATGATCATCCATTGCCTGGATGAACTACAGTTTATTTATCCATTCACCTACTGAAGGCCATCCTGGTGGCTCCAAGTTTTCCCAATTATGAATAAAGCTGCTATAAACATCCATGTGCGGGCTTTTGTGTGGACATAAGTTTCAGTTCGTTTGGGTAAATACCAAGGAAAGTGATTGCTGGATCACATGGGAAGGGTATGTTTTGGGAAGGGTATGTTTAGTTCTGGAAGAAGCTGCCAAACTGTCTTCCAAAGTGGCTGTACCAACTTTTTCTTTCTTTTTTTTTTTATGTGAGAGAAAATTCCTATCATCTCTGAAGCCACTGTAATTTGGGTCTCTGTTATTCACGGCTAAATGCAATGCCTCACTGATATAGTGGGAAGGCACCTGCTGAGTGCTGATTACCTGGACAGAAATCTACCAACACACAACATATCATCTCAACCAAAAAGCCCAGTAGTAACGCTCATATAGCCATGAGTTATTTTCCATTGACATTTCTGCTTCTTTTTCATGAGAAGGTCAGGAGAGACTGCCAAATGCATAACAAACCCATGGCTCTCTCCTATTCTAGTTCTCTATTAGCATTAGCAATCCAAGAAAAGATTTCAGTTTGTCTTGGCTTGTTATTTACATCTTGTTTAGTCCTCTTTAAGTGATTCCTTCTTCTGGTGGGTGCTTGCAAACCATTTGCTTAATAATCCTCTCCACATGTCTTTTGGCATTTCTCTGGTCCTTCATAATTTCCCCAAGATTAAGGATAGTGGTTGAACAGTTGAGTCTACAAATCCTTTTGTAGTTGGAATCCTCAAATGCTGTAGTGAGCAAATATTCCCCACTATCATTATCCCGTAATCAAAATCATTTTAGCAACTTGATTTGGCTTCATGCTGTGCAGTAGTTGTGTTCTGGGGGAGCTATATATACATCACATTGTTATAAATTAATTCCTGTTTTAAGTGAATGGGGAAAACTCATCACAGATGAGGATAATTCAGTGAATCCTTCTATAAAGCAAATAATTCCATTATATGAATAATTACCCTCTAATTTAGTTCTCTATGAATATGAAATGTTCAAATATTGAGGGGTTTTTTTTAGATTATAGCTGAACATTTGGTTATATTCCTTTTTTCTCTTTCACGTTTATTATCACTATTGTCTTCATTGTTGTTTGTTGTCATCACTAGGAATGGCACTAAATTTTAGAATCATAAGAAAAGAACTGCATTACTAGAGGTTGTCCTGTTCATCCAGAAGCAGATCTTGTTCAGTGTTGAGGAATCCTGTATCCTCCTTCAGTGTCCATCTTCAGTGGTATGTAATAATGACTTGTTTATATGGCCTTGGGCAAATCACCAATTATATAAACTCTCTGGGTCTCAGTTTCTTCATCTGTAAAATGAGAATGACAGAGCTAGTGTAAGAATCAAATGAGGTAACTAATGTAGACTGCTGGGATGGTTAATTTTATGTGACAACTCAACTCAGCTATGGGATGCCCAGAGAGCTGGCCAAACATTATTTCTGGGAGTGTCTATGAGGGTGTCCCCAGAAAAAAGTAGCATTTGATTTAGTAGACTGAGTAAAAATCATCCTCATGTGTATATATATATATATATATATATATACATATATATACATATATATACACACACACACATATACACATCTTCATGTGTATACACACACACACACACATACACACACACACACGTCCTCTTGGTTCTATTTCTCAGGAGAGCCTTAATACAAGATATGAGTGTCGACCACCTGCTAATGTGTTCAATTAATGTCAGCTATGATAACTGCTATTAGCAGATGTATTATTAAATGGTGGGTTTAGACAGCCCCCATTCTTCAAAAGATAACTATGACCACCTGACACCCATTAGGATGGCCACTATCGAAAAGAAAAAACCAGAAAAATAATAAATGTCGGCAAGAATGTGGAGAAATTGGAGCCCTTGTGCACTGTTGATGAGAAAGTAAAATGGTACAACCACCATAAAAACAGTATGGAGGTCCCCCCAAGAAACCTAAAAACAGCATGACCGTAAGATCCAGCAATCCCACTTCTGGGTGTATACCCCCAAAGAATTGAAAGCAAGGACTCAAAGAGATATTTGCACACCCATGTTCACAGCAGCGTTACTCACAAGAGCCAAAAGGTGGAAGTAATCCAGCTCTCCATCAATATACGAAGGGATAAGCAAAATGTAGTATATACACACAATGGAATATTATTCAGCTTTAAAAAGGAAGAAAATTCTGCATAGGCTACAACATGAATGAACCTTGAGGACGTCATGCTAAGTGAGATAAGCCAGTCATAGGGCACCTCGGTGGCTCAGTTGGTTAAGCAACTGCCTTCGGCTCAGGTCATGATCCTGGAGTCCCGGGATCGAGTCCCGCATCGGGCTCCCTGCTCGGCGGGGAGTCTGCTTCTCTCTCTGACCCTCCCCCCTTCTCGTGCTCTCTTTCTCTCTCATTCTCTCTCTCAAATAAATAAAATCTTAAAAAAAGAAAGAAGCCAGTCATAAAAGGACAAACACTGTATGATTCCACTTATATGAGTCCTCTAGAGTAGTTAAATTCATGGAGACAGAAAGCAGAATGGTGGTTACCAGAGGCTGGGGGAAGAGGGAATGTGTTCTTATTTAATGGGTCCAGAGTTTCCGTTTTGCCAAATGAAGAGTTCTGTTGATGGGTAGTCATAAAACAACAATGTGAATGTACTTAGTGCCACTGAATTTTACATGTAAAAGTAGTTAAGACGGTAAATTTTATGTTATATGCATTTTACCACAACTTTTAAAAAATAAAAAAAATTGGAAAAAAAACCCTGTAATTTCATAACTGGGGGTTTTCTATACCTAAGAATTGGGAATATATCAGGTGGAAGGAGAAAGTAGGAATGGAGAAGTCACGGTGAGGACAACCTGGAATGTTCTTTGGTGGAAATGAATGCTTGCCATAGCTGATAGGTGGGCCACTCAGAGCCTGCTTGCATTTCGCAAGGATCCTGGAAACTCATTCCACAGTCCGGTGGCTGCACGAAAACCAGCATAGGTTAAAACCTGCGTCTGGATAACTACAGCTTCCAGAGCTAGGCCCTGCCCAGGAAGCTGGGATTTGAAAATTACAACTCAATCGAGAGCAAAAGAAGAGCTCACTGGTGCTGGCTTAGTAATTAAATTACAAGGTGATTACTAGTTTGCTCAGGCAAAAAGATTACATCTGAGTACTTTAAGTAGCCTAAAACTCAAACTCCTCCCAGAAAAAAAAAAAAACTAACTAAATTAATGCCATTTTCTACCAATTACCAATGCCCTCCAGTGACTATAAGGTTGTCATGGCAACATGCCCGCTGAAAGGGTATGTTTGATAAGGCCTGAAATAAAGTATAGCAGAAAGGGAACATTTCACATCTTATCTCTGTGTCAGACCAAAATTGTTTTCTAGGATGGGGGACAGGCCAACTGTCCGCAGTCTCCTGAAGGGAGAAGGGCAGCTCCAACATCTCCCGATATAGCTCCCTTCCCCTGGGATGGTCTCCAATTCAGTGTCAGTCAAATGGCATCTTTCATTGTTTTTCTGAAAACCTCCTCTGCCACCTCCTCCAAGCAGGTTTCCCTGATGTACTGGCAGTCCAGTGATCTCTACACCAGAATCAATGCCACTGGTGAGCTTTGCCCATTTTAGCCTTTAAAGAAATTCCTCAAAAAATTCAGCAGAGCCCCTATTCTGGCTTGAGATGGAACAAAATAAACTAAAGGGCTTCTTATAATCTTTATGCAAGTATCAAACTTGATTAAAATCAGTCAACTCCTGGGAAGGTGGTCATGGGCAATAATGTTGTGAACCACACTAATAACTATAGATGCATTCCAGAAAAGTTTCTGGCAAAGCACAATTTGTCAATGAGATCTGGTGTTGAATGCACCAGATGAGCTGCTATTTAAAGAAACTATGGTTACTCCTTTTGTAAAAGGGATAATCATCTCATAAAGTGTCTTTTGTGTAAACTCCTATTTTCCTATATTAGGTATATTTTAGAATGTAAAAAACTGTCTTGAATCCTTTCTGGAAAGAGTGAAGTCTAAACAAATTTGATAATCAATATTGTCAAAACAGAAAAAGAGGTGGGGCGTGCAGATTTGTGTCTCCACATGGATGAGAGAGGAACCGCACGTCTGCTCCTGGAGCATCCAGAAGACTGCTCAGTATTCCCCAGGCTCCAGCTGTGAGGATGAGGATTACTGGCGTGGTCGCTCAAGCCAGAATGAATCCCAGGGTCTGGGGCACACTCCGCTCAAACACAAAATCTAACTGCATTCCTGTGGGGCACAGAATAAAGTCCAAATTGATCAGATCTTCCTCCCAGGTCCCACATAGCCTATCCCCAGGAAAACAACAAAAACACCAATAATAACCAAAAAATAAAACCTGAACTTCAGTGAGCCCTTAACAACGTGCAAAGTGCTTCATATACATGATCTCATCTAATCCTCCTAACAAGGCACCAAGGTAGGCACTATTATTTCCCCATTTTATAGAGGACATGGAAGCTCAGAGCACTGGAGTTGTCCACAGCTGTCACTCAGTTATAAAAGGTGGCCGCAAGATACAAACCCTGGTCTGTCGCCCTCCGGAGGCCAGGCTCAAACCAGCTCCACATTACTAACTTTCTGGACCTTCTGCCTCCTCCTTCCCTTTGCTGACTTCCACCCTGCACTTGTTGATTTCCACTTATGAACCCCAGGTTATCTGCCTTTCTGAGGCCCTTCCCATGCAAATCACACTTGGCCTCAAAGCCTGACTCAGGTCCCACATCTATGAAGCCTCCCCTGATGCTCTGGCTCTCAAGACACCACTTTCCCTGAACGGTCACTCTGTCTGTATCATATATCTGGCATGTCTCAGGTTTTAAAATTATATTCCCATTTCTGTTTAAAATGTGCCTATTTTGGGACAACTGCATGGCTCAGTCAGTTAAGCGTCTGCCTTCAGCTCAGGTCATGATCTTGGGGTCCTGGAATCGAGCCCCACATCAGGCTCCTTGCTCAGCGAGAAGCCTGCTTCTCCCTCTCCCTCTCCCTCTGCCTGCCACTCCCCCTGCTTGTGTGTGCGTGTTGGCTCTATCTCTCTGTCAAATAAAATTTTAAAAATCTTTAAAAAATAATAAAAATGACAGTATTTTTAAAAATAAATAAAAACTACTGGGGCAATAAATAAGTTGAAGGAGGAATTCAGATTTAGTTGACTGCATCTTCATGATTTCCCACAATCATTTTATTACTAACAAATTAGGAAACGTGACAAACATTCAAAATCCAAGATATGGTATGTGTCCCAAAATGAGCCACTGAGGTGCCAGAAGAAAGTACTGTGAAATTTATTGATACTCACTTTTATATTAAATATGGGCAAAAAATGGGGCGCCTAGGTGGCTCAGTCAGTTGAGAGTCCAACTCTTGGTTTTGGCTCAGGTCATGATCTCAGGGCCGTGAGATCAAGCCCTGAAATGGGCTCCCCACTCAGTGGGGAATCTGCTTGAGATTTTCTCTCCCTCCGCCCCTCCCCCTACTTGCATACGTGTGTGCTCTCTCTCTCAAATAAATAAATAAATCTTTTAAGTAAATAAAGACAAAAATAATCTCAGACTTTTGAATCATTAATTCATTAAAATTTTTAAGTTACTTAAAAATATTTATTTCATCTTTATGGGGAAATGGGTGGAGGGATGGGTGAAATAGGTGATGGGGATTAAGAGTACACTTATGACGAACACTAGTAATATACAGAATTGTTGAATCACTATATGTACACCTGAAACTAATAGAACACTGTATGTTAACTATACTGGAATTAAAATTTAAAACTTAATTAAAAAATAATCACACTGTACACATTAAACTCATAGAATGTTAAAAAAATATTTCATCTTTAGATCATCATTTAAAGTGTCTTATCTGGTAAATAGGATAGCTAGCTAGCTAGCTAGCTAGATAACTGACAAACATATAGATCAAAAAATATTTTTTGACTGATGAGATATATGAACAAAGATCATTCTATGGCATAGAATCATTTGGGGCATCAGATTTATACAAACAAATGCACACACATCTCTGAAGTCTCAGTTTAAAAGAAAAATACACCTCATTATAAATGCACCAGTGAGGAAGAACAAGTTCCTACAACTGGAGGAGAGGGGCTCCCTGGGGACTTAGAGAAGGTGGAGCCTCCTGTTTGGGATGAAGGGGCGTGGTTAAGCTCCTGGGCTCTGAGGTCCACAGCCCTGCCTGGACCATCACCTACTGGCTCGTTGTGTGCCCACCCCCACCAGGCAAGTTACATCATCTCTCCTCCGTTCCTTCTACTATAAAAGTTGCTATGTTGAAGAAATGAGACAAAATGCTTCTTGTTGCCTGGCAAATAGTAACTACTCAATTAATATATTGGCTATTGTTCTTTGAAAAAGTGGAGTTAGAGACTGTGGAAGGTTCATGGCCAAATTATTCTGCAGACCTTTCAGAATAAGATTTAGGAGACAGGAATTACAAAGTAGTTGAAAAGGGAGACATCTAGGATAGAAAAGGGAAGGGGGAATCTGAGAGAGGTGTAGTAGATTGAGAGTCAGAAAATCAGGAACTGAGGTTATGCTTGACATCTGTCTCCCTCTTCCGCACTCCACCAACCCAGCTTACTCATCCTGCACCTGGCCCACTAAGGCCACAGGTGGGAGAAGAGGGGCATCCAACCAAACCTGATGAGGAGCAGTCACCAATGAGCAAAGGTCTTTCAGCCTCTTCCTGCAGATTTACTGCAAGAGGGCATCTGATTGGCTCAGTTCATCCCCTGGAGCTTGGGCCGCTTAAGTCCAGGCCTAGCCAATGGCCTGCAGTCTCTTGGATCAGGTGTGTACCTTTGACCCAATAAGCCTGGCTTCTCCTCCCAGGGTGAGTATGGCATGGTTTTTCCAGAGCGTAACCTGACATTGAAACCCGTTTCTTGCAGAGATGTAGGGGTGTCCCTTTGCCCAGGTCCTCATCATGGACAAGGCCATCATGTGGATAAGGAGCTCATGCCCCTGACCTATGAGGTCTGACCTTGAACTCTGAGGGACTTGAAGAATGCCTGATTACTCATGGGCTTTAGTTACTATCCTTGAATCTTGCAAAACAAGATCTACTTGTCTTATGTTCCCTCATGGGTTTTAGGGCTTTGTTTAATGGGGACTACAAACCCTTCCTGATCTGCTGGAATGAAACAGCCTAAAATTCATCCTTTTGGATGAATTCATCCTTTTGCTTAATTTTACAGCTACTTTTACCAGCTGGATTGTGAACTTCTTGAAGGGATAACTTCAGGTTTGGAAATAATCTCTGAGATTGTAGAGTCCAGCCGTCCCATCTTATAGGTGTGGAAACTAGGCCCAGCGAGGGGAAATGTCACACATTAGGCAGCATAGAGTCATGTGGGACCTGGAACCTAACTTTCACACACTTAGTTCCCCCATGGTCCTTGCAATGCCTGATGCATAGCACATTCCCAATAAATACCCCTTGTTTTACTTCTTATTTAGCTTGTGCCTTTTACAAGCTCAATTGTTCTCCGTTGCTACCCTTCCTCCACCACCAACTTCAGCCGTAGAGGATCACTTTCCGTCTGCCTTTCAGATGTTGGTCTTTGGGGTTGTGTAGTGGAAGCCGAGATGAGGCATGAGTGAGATATGACCTGACTCTACCAAGCCGTGCTCTCTCCAGGCCAACACCACAGTAACAGAGTGCAGACGCTAGACGGGGAACTTCCCTCCTTACGCGGGGCCAGTGGCCGTCAGACTGACACATGATGAACCCACTGCAGTTTCTACCTAAAGACACATCTTCTGCAACATCTCCCAGGCCAGTGCTACATAACAGGGATTCTGGCCACCGCTGCCCTCCTCCCTGCCAGGCCCACTTTCCTCCCAGAAGCCTTCTCTGACCATGCCAGCCTACTGGGAAGCCTTTGCTCACTTCACGTCCCCCTCACGCAGTGTGGCACTTCGTCATTTTCCCTAATATCACCCAGTCTCCTCAGCTCCTGAAGGCAGGTAGCCTCTCAACCCCACCGTACACTCTGGTGGGCTCCCACCAGGTCTTCAATAAATGTACTGAGAGAGGGAAAGCTGGAAGGCGGGCGGAAGGAGAAGGAAGGAGAAGAAAGGAGAATATTTCTTTTTGCTAGTATCTTAGGCACACGTGAATTAGGGAAAGCAGCTGCTTAAAAGAGAGAATCATTCTGATTTTCAACTTCTAGGATATGCGGTGACCAGTCAAACAAAGGCAACTCTTGGCAACTCAGATCTGCCACACTTAAACCCATTCTGGTGCCAGTTCATGAACTCTGCACCCAGCAGTCGCTCGGACCTAAGCCTAGAGGGTAGGCATAAGATCCACGACAGAGCGGAGAAGGAAGGACACCAGATGAGGACCACGTAAGCCCTGGGCCTCCCGTTCTGGGAAACTTTGGTCTGAGGATCCCACAGAGCCTCCCTCTCAGAGACCCCCACTCCAGCTTGGAATCCCCATCATCAGAGGTCATTTCAGAGAGCTCTCGATAAGAAGACAAACATGTAGGGGCTGGAGGAGTGAATAAAAGGCTTATCTTATCCCACTTTAAGGAAGGTTTATCAGACTGGAGGTAAAGCAGAGAGCCAGGCTCTGTTGACCTAGGGAGCAGGGCAAGCGTTGATAGGCAGGGAGAAGCAATGTGGGGGCCCAGCACCCTGCCCAGAGGAGGTGCCCAGGTTGGGGTGACACACTATGGGCGTCCTTGGGCAGCAGGATGGGGAGGTGAGGGTTAGGAGAGCTGGGCCTGTGGTGGGTGGGGACTAGAACCCAAGGTTCCTTGAAGATGAACCTAATCTATTTCACACATGAAGATGAGTCACACACACACACACACACCCCCCCCACTGCCCCAGGAATCTTCCTGGCCGCACCGCAGAAAGAAAAATCCAGGGATCCTTCTCCTGGCCCAGAAAGACCCTGGGCCGAGGAAAGGAATTTGCTGTCACAGAGCACTGGCTATGTGGCAGTCAGTGCAAAGACATTATCACCATGGGTTCTCACAAGGCCAAGAATGGTTGAATAAACTACCCAAGGTCACCATGGGGAGGTTAAGGAAGCTGTCCAAGGTCACGGAGCCTGGAAGCGCCATGCCTGTGATTCAAACCCTGGGGTCAAGCGGACTCTTGAGTCTGCGCTATCCCCACGGGCCCTCTCACCCCAGGCACACTCCCCAAACAGAGGTGTGTACTCTCCACGGATGTTTTGCATTCTGCACATTGCTCAGCCTCTCCTCACCTCTGGAGGTGTGATTTAAAGCAGAGGCAAAACCAAGACCCAGACCATTGCATTCTTGTCTCTTGTAGGTGGCATGCATAGCATACAACGTGCAGAACAGCACTGACAACAAAAGGTAGGTCAATGGGAATTTGCTGAGTGGATAGACTCCGGTACTATTTCATATTTTGTAAACCTAGGAAATCATCCAGATGTTAAAGCATAAAAATAACACACTGCTTGAACCAATGAGGCATAAGTGCTAAGAGGGACAAACCAGCGGGAAGAGTCAGGTATGCTTAAACATGTTCCTTTGGTGGGGGAGCGAACCAGACCTGGCACCCAGACAGTTGGCTTCCTCTACCCCCTCTGCTCTGGACCTGCTGTCTTCCCCTAGAAGGGAGGAGATGACACGCCCCCATGCTCTTTGGTACAAGGATCAAATGAGCTGCTCTGCAAGGTGTCACTGTGGATGTGCTTTGCTTTCCTTCCATAGTTTAGTTCATGCTGAGCCTCAAGCCTGGAAGATACGCTCTCCATTAAAAACGAAATCCCACCCCTCCTTTCAAGGACTACTTCAAGCCTCACCTCCAGTGAGAAGCCATCCCTTCTGCCCTCCAGATCCACCATTCCATTCTTGCCCCTCGAACTTCCCCCAGGTTCCTGGTTCCTGCCCCCCCCCCCAATCAATCTGCCCTGTCTGCCTTGCCAAACTGCTGGGACTTTCAGAATTTGCTTTCTTCTCTTCTCTCTTCTGGAGCCTTTGTAGCCTTGTAGCCTTAGTCAGAAGTCTACCTCTTCCTTTGCCTTTGTTAAAAATCTTAGTGATTCTTAGGTCAAGTGCCACCTCCTCCAGGAAGCCTTCCATCCCGCAGCCACCATCCATTCTGGTTGGCTGCTCCTGCTGAGGGCTCCCTGGAACTTTCCGCTTATCCCTGTGTTAAGTGTTGCCTCTTTCCCTGTACTGTCATTGACTGTGGTCCTCACACTAGACCTTGAGCTCCTGGAGAGGAAGAACTAAGGGTCTTACTTGTCTTGGCATTCCCAGACGTGTCCCATCTGTGGAAAGCGCTCACCAAAGGTTATACGTGTTAATAAATGGATTTCCACTGCAGTTATACTGTGTCATACAGTTCCTCAGATGAGTTTATAATATAAGCCCCTTGCTTGGAGGGGTGTACCGCATCGTATATTTCTCATGAAGCCCTCTCTGTCCGAACCTCAGTGCCTGGCACTTAGTAGGTACTTGGAAAACACTGGTGATACGGTTGATTACTGAATTATCCACTGCACTGAATTCTCCCAGCCACCAGGTCCCCCGTCCCAACCCTTAGCATGGCCAATGGAAAATTAATTGGTTGTAAACTGCATATCTAATTACAACATCCCGCCCCTGCCACAGAGATGTTCAAATGTTAATTATAACATATGCATCTCAATAACAGACGTTAGCATTTAATGCAGCATTAATAACGCCACATGGACTGCCCAGTGCATACACAAAGCTTCCTTTTATCTGCCATTAGGACAGACTTTGCACTTTCAGCACGGAAGTCATCTTTAAAGCCTTCCTGCCCCTGACACCGAACGTTTCCCTGCAAGCCTGGACCGCGCCTAAGTCCCCAGTTCTCTCAACACGGAGGTTCCCCACCCAGGGCCGCGCCACGGTCGCGGGGAGGGGGCGTCGGCCGGCGGGTTTCGGCGTGACCACCCTGGGCTGTCTCCGCTGCCTCGGCGGCATCCCCGGCGTCCCGGCGGCGCGCCGCTCTCCAGGGCCCGCCATCCTGGGAAAGAAAGGCGAACTACATTACCCAGCAGGCCTCCCGCCGCCCTCTTTCCTTTCAAGTCTTTGCACGTGGCCGGAGGGGAGGGAGGGGCCGGGACGTCACTCTCCTACATTCTCTTTCCCTGTGTCAGAGCGGGGATCATTTTTTTTTTTTTTTTTCCTTCCTCTACTCCCTCCCCCCCACCCGCCCCTCCCTCCCTCTTTCCCTTCCCTCCCTCCCTCCCCTCTCGGTTGGGTTTGTGCGCTGGGGCGCCGATCCCCTCCGCAGCCGGGACGCGCGGAACTCGAGGCAGGAGTTGGCTCTCTCGAGCCTCCTCCCTCCCTTCCCCTTCCCTGCCCCCTTCCCCCACCCCCGACTCGGACTCGGAGCGGCGGCCGGAGGAACCCCGAGGTGAGCATCCCCCCGCCGGCCCCCCTCTTTTAGTCAGCTCAGCTTGCGGATCGATTCGGGGACCCGCCGGGAGGCTGCGTGACGTGCGCGTGCTTATAGATAAATCCGAGAAAACCTCCCCAAACAATTAGCCCCCTTCCCCCTCCCTGCGCCCCCGGCCGCCGGGCGTCCGCGCCCATCCTCCGACCCCCTCTCGGTTGAGGACCGCACTCCACGAACTCGCCCCTCCCCAGGTTCGCCGCTGCCCCGCAGGGCTCCCCGCCCAGTGGGGAGCCGTAGCCCTGGGGCTCCCGAGAAGAGGGGGCTCTCGGGGGCGCACGGCTGGAGCCCGGCTCGCGTCGGAGCCGCGCGGTGTAGCCGCTGTCATGTGCCGGGTTCCGAGCCGGGGGGGGGGGGGAAGAGAGCGAGCGTGATTGCTCTCCCTTTTGTTTTGAAGCCCGCATTTGCTGCATCAAGCAGTTGCTTTAGTACCAGCCAAACTTGCAGCTGTTCTGACCGCGCTCCGCCGAGGTAGGGAGCGCGGCCCTGGGTGGCGACTCCCGGCCGGAGGCTGCTGCGCTGGCGGCTGCCGGAGGGACCCCGAGAGAGTGTCTCCACGCAGCCCCTCCCTCCTGTGGTGACTGATTGTGTCTGTAGCAGCGGCCGTGCGAGAGTGTGTGCGCGCCCGTCCCCGCGAGCGCGGGGATGTCTGTCGTCTAGACAGGCGGCACCCTCCCTCCGTCCCCGGTGAGCCCGCGGGCCGCGGGGGGCGCGGGGGATGGGAGCAGAGGAGGAATCCGAATCGGTGGAGCCATTGCGGTCGCAGCTTTGGACATTCCTTACGGTGGTGATTTTGTTGGCTTTTTATTATTATTCCTGTCGCCGCGGTGTAATTGGGCCTGGGGAATAGACCCGCCCGGCGGAGCGGGGGTTAAGTTGACAGGCTCTGAAAAGCCTGCTCGCGGTGGCCAGTGACCCGAGCGGCCGCGGGGTGGGCTCCTGCTCTGGCTCTTCGGGACGACGAGCAGGTGACTGTCCTGGACGCGGGTCGTGGGGGCAGGGAGGGCAGGGGGTGGTGGTTCGGTCTGCGGCGGCGGAGGTCTGCGGCCCCTGAGGACCGCGAGCCCGAGCCCAGGTGCGTCTGGAGGAGGCGTCCCGGGAACCGCGGGTTTGAGTTGGGTATATCTTAATACTGACGTTAAAAGACAATCGGGGTTCGGAACCTCTCCTCTGGTCGGCGTTGGCTCTTGGGTTTCGTGGAGTTTTCAGGGCTGGGGTTGGGGGGGCCGGTGTGAGCAGGGAGGGGGTGCGGCTTGTAAAGGGGAGGGCTGGCTGCCGGAGGCCTGTGTGTCCCCACCCCGAGGAGCGAGGCGTCGCCTCCCCCGCCCAGCTGTTTGTGTGTGTACACACCGCCCCGGCGTGTGGGGGGGGGCGGGGCGTGGGGGGGGCAGACCGCGGCGTAGTGGGGACGCGCGTGGGCCCGACTACCCGGTGAATCGTCCCGCCAGCCCCCTCGCGGTCCCCGTTGGGCTCCTAGTCATGTGTGTGTGTCCGCGCGCGCGCGCGCCCGGGTTACTTGGACTGGGGGTCCTGCGGCTGTGCGACCGGGGAGCCCCTGCAGTTGCGTGTGCGCGGAGTCGGCGAGGGAGTTCCGGGCTCGCGGGGGCGCGGGAGACCCGCCGTGCCTCCCTCCGTGTCCCCGATGCCCCCTGACCCGGCGGGCTGGCAGCCTACTCGGCGGCGCGGGGCGCAGGTCTGGCCGGGCGGGGAGGGGCCGCGGGTGCGCGCGTGTCGCCGCCCCCCACCCTCCCGACAGGCTCGGGTTGACCCTTGCTCCGAGGCGCTCTGTGGGTGCGCGTGCCCGCGCGCCCGCCGCTGCCTCGCGGACCCTGGAGAGGACCCGCGCGCTCTGCGCACCCCCTTCCAGCTCTTCGTCCTGGAGACCGTGGGGGCCACAGGCTGCCGGGCCCGCCTTGTCCGGGCGCTGCCGCCCGCGCTGCTACCCGGGTGCGCTGCGGTTTGCACGCCTTCGCCGCTTTCGCAGCCTTCGCCGCCGGCCCTGTGCGGCCGGGGGATTATCTCCCAGGCTAGGGGCCGGCGCGCAAAGGGAGGAAGCCGGTGGAGCTGCGGGCCCCGCGGCGGCTGGAGTCTCGGGAGGGCGAAAGTGACACAGCACGAGCGCCGCCGCCGCCGGAGCTGTAGGAGAGAGGAAGGAGCCGCCCAGAGCGCGGGGAGGGGCCCTGGGCTGTCCGGGCCCGGTTCCTCCTGCCCAGCGCGGGGTCTGGCCTGAAGACCTCAGGAATCCCGGCTTCGAGCATGCTCAGCCGGCGGAGGAAATTGCCAGGCTTTCAAGAAAACCCAATTCTGTGGGAACAGAATGCACCGAACAAACGTTAGATGTGCAGTCCCTCAGGACGCACTCAGGTTGCCTGAGGAAACTCCCTTTGAGTATTTGACCAGGATTCGGTTTACACACAGATCATCTCTGGTGTGTCAAGTGTCTGTCCTAGATAATGTACGCTTGTAGGCAGTAATTTTGTAACGCATTCTGGGGTACAGTGTCATCGGTGATTAACAGATTTCAATAATAATAGTATGTTTGTAAGACTTTACAGGGCGTTTCACCCACCCCCTGCCCCCACTTTGAATCATCACGTTTATTTAGAGGGTCCTGTGAGGTAGGGGGGTATTAACCCCGTTTTACAGATAAGCACACTGAGACTCAAAAAAGTGCCAAGGCCTCTCAGAGGGGGAAGGGCTACTTTCCCCCCTCTGTGGTCCTGTAGATTTCTCTTCTCAGCCTGTGGCTTTTAATTTAAATAATGTCCAGTGTGCGCGTGGTGGGGTGTTTTTGTTTTTGTTTTGAGAGTATGTCTTGGCACCCCAGGAAGTACTGAGCCTGAGTAAGGGGATAAATTATACTGGTATTTATTCTTCATCAAAACAATTTTGATTTGCTACCAGTTCTAATGAGAATAGCCATTAAAGAACAGAAGCCTGCACTGCTGGTATTATTGCTCATCTGATAATTTTCTAAAGGTGAATGGTTATCCGCTTTGATACATCCACCATACCAGAATCATACCTGCGTGTAATAAATCCGTATGGCGTACATGTTTATGCAACACCTGTCTGTGTTCATATGAGCGTGTTCATGGATTCAGTGTCCTTACTGAATCCACAGTTTATTCTGTAGGTATTGTTTTAAAGGGTAGATCCCTGAGAAACCATCCCAGGTGATCCTCCCTGCCCTCTGTATCTCCAGGAATAGGGAAGTCCTGAAAAGAGCAAAGAGCTCCTACATGCTGGATGTATTTTTTCAGAGTTCATGTACAGGAAGGTCCTCAGACACAGCCTGGAAGGTTATTAGGTTTGGCCAACTAATCATTCACTCACAACTATCTATTGAGCACCTACATGTTTCTGTATCTGGAAGTGTGTGCAAAGAAAATTGAACACATAGTCCCCACCTGCCCAAAACACATTCCAGCTGCCGAGATAAGTGTAAGATTTTAAGTCCAGCATGTTTATTGAACACCTACCTTACGCTGGATACTCTACTCTGTTTGGGGCACACAAAGATAGTATAGTAGTGGTAGCTAAGTTATAATGTAATAAAACAGTTGATTCACAGCCTATGGGAGAGAACAGATCATAAATACTTTAGAGCACTCACCCTGGGACTTAGTCAGTTTCACACATGTTAGTCGGAAGGGTCTCCTAATGCCAGTTCCTTTCCAGGGCAAATGCAGGAGGGAGCAACAGAGGAAGAACAGCCTTCCGTCCCTTGTTACCCTGGACTTCAGGCTGTTTGTGCCCTCCCAGGTGGGCCTGGAGGTGTGTCCTCCTGGGGAAGTTAGGCAGCTACTGGGAAATAACCCTGAAGTCAACCAGCGGATGACTCTGCTGAGCAGTGAGGAGCTGATAAGTTGTTCTCCATGGTCCTGCCCCAGCTCTGCGGGGCTATGATGGGCTGTGGTAGGCTATCTTCAGTGATAGGCTGTGGCTTCCGTCAAGGTCTCACTCAAGCCCTTCCTGGGTTTAGTAGTTTCTGTCTTACAGGTCGGTGTGGATGTTTTACTGTGGGTCTGCTTTTTATCTGTTCATTCCCAAACTCACTCTGGAGTCCCTGACATGGTCCTCCAATTTCATCTCAGTTTGGGGGTCTACTGCCCTGGTTTTAAGGTTCTATTGTTTGCAGTTCAGATGATGAAGGAGGAAGCAGGAGATGGTAGGTAGGATGGAGAGAGAGTCCCAAGCCTACAGAGAGAACAGGAGGTTCAAACAGACGGGCGAATCACAGTTGTTGGGAATTTTCCAAATGTGATGGCATTGCTACATAGCTTACCCGATAATGTGGCAGCTTCTTTTGATGTTCTTTTGGGGGGGATCCTCCACCTCTTGGCCTCGCTGCCAACTCAGTCACCTGAGCTCAGCTGTTCACATTCAGGTTTTACTCTTCTGCTCCTCTGCCCTCCTGCCTCAATCTGCACACAATTTAATTTAGAACAGTGCTGTGATGGTGGCCTCCTCCCTGAATTATCACCACGCTATCGACATCTGCCTCTTATTTCTGAATTAAACCCAGGCCAAAGCTGTGGTTCAGAACAGGGAGGGAAACAGATACATCTCCAGATCCTAGGCACCCAGACCTGGGAAGGGTCTTACCCATGAGCTGATCTCCATGTGAAGACCCTGAGGCCAATGAAGGTGAAATGACTTGCCCAAAGTCACTGGGAGCCCTTGGCAGAGTGGGACAAGAAAGTCCAGATTTTGATGCCTCGTTCAATCTTCCTTCTCCATACTGTGATGCTTTCTGAAAAAAATGGGGTTCTTACTTCCCAAAGAGTGAGACTCCTACCTCTTCTCTGCTCTCCTCTCGTTCTGAGAAAGGCTCTGGAATTCACGTCTTAGTCTTGAGGTTCCTTTCCTTTGAGACTGCCCTTCCCTGCCCTACCTTTCGTCTTTGGCATCCAGGAATCGGGCTGAGGGCATAGATTTGTGGGAGGTGGTAGGCTTGGGGGCTTCCCAGTGCACTTGGGTTTGGTCTTTGGCTTTCCCTTCCTGTGGCGGGGTCCTCAGCAACCTCCTGAAAGTGTTTGCAAAGCTGTTATGTATGTGCATTTTTCTAGGAAGAGGACCCATAGATTTCATTGGCTCTTCACCTGACTCAGTAAGGACAGAAACTACTGGTGGGGGTAGTGGAGTTATGCAGGGGTTGGTTGGCACTGGAGACTACACTTGATTTGGGTTTACAGTTTGTGAAGTAGTTCAACCAAGTGATCTCATCTCCTTTTTACCATAGCCCTGTCAGGCTGTCAGCATTATTCCCATTTTGCATACGAGTAAATTGAGCCTCCAAGTTTAGTGACACTCCTAAGTCACAAGGAAGAAGTAGAGCAGGGATCTGAACCCGGGTCTTCAGACTTCAAATTCAGTGCCTAGGGCTGGGATGGTCCATTGTGTCACATCATCATTACAGTTTTGTGAGTGGAGTGCTTCCAAGTTTTTAGAACTTTTTATGTCCACCGTTGGCTCGTATCCAGCATGGAGTCAGACCCAAGTGCTGACTAACTTATTCAAGGATGGGATGGATAAAGTAGGGGAGACAGTTATCATAGCAATGATATGTGGATGGGGCCAGTTGGGATGATTTTGTGGAAGAGGTGAATTTGGGAGTGGGTCTGGGGTCTTGGTGGACCTAGAATAGGTTTTCAGTTGGGCCAGTGGCCCAAAAGTCTGTAAAGGGGAAATTGTGTGGTGAACACAGTGGTTGAGAAAGTTCTGAGGGCTTTGTAGTACAACAGTCAAGGGGCACCTGCTCTAGAGTCGGAGATTGGGGAGGGCTTCCTAAGGGAGACAACACAGGAGCTGAAAGCGAATGGATGAAAAGAAGAAACCAGCAGGAGAAGAGATGGAAGCGAGAAGGAGCAGCGTGTGTCTAGGAGGGGCGACCTGAGGCTGGGCATAGCCAGGGATTGCAGCAGCAAGGTCAAGTTCAAAGGTGGAGAGGCAGACAGGGCACAGATCCAAGGAGTTTTGTGAGCCTGCCTGAGGACGTTGGCTTTTAGACTGCAGGTAGAGCACAGAGGATGGGGCTTTAAGCAGAGCTGAGGCATGCTGCCCTGGATCAGAAGGGAATGTGACCTGGAGCCCTGGAATCAGGAGGCGACTGGGCTGATGAGGCAATGACAGGTTCCATCCAGGATCCAGGTCGCAAGGGATAAGGCCTGGAGCCAGGGCCATGTGTAGGGGGAAGGAGGCAAGGCTATACATTAAAAACATTTGGGGGCTAAAGTCTGCAGTGATTGTTTAGCTTAGAGGAATAAAGGAGAAGTCCCAGTGACTCCCAGGTTTCTGGCCTCACTGATGGGATGGATGGTAGCCTTTACCCAGGTGTGAACTTCTGGTTGTCGGAGCAGGTCCACTGAGGTTGGGGTGAGAAGGAGGGCTGCTTGAGCTCCATGGTAGATGCATTGGAGTTGAAGCGCGGGTGGGAGAGTCCTGTGGAGCTGGCTCACAGACCATGCAGCGTGCAGGGTAGCAGCCTGAGGGGGATGTGTGGGCAGGAGCTACAGCTGTGGGAGTGGGAATGAGCTGCTAGACGGACCGCGATGGGGGCTGCTGTAGACAATAAAAGACCTCTTCCTTCCATTGTCGGAGAATCCTTTGTCATGCTGGGGCCGCTGGGGCCGCCGTAGTCAGGGAAGCCGGGCGGGGATGCTGTGTCATGCTGGAGGCCCAGCTGGCAGGATCCAGCGACAGCTGAGAGCACATCAGCTGGGAGCCTTTAGAGTGAGGGGAGAGGCGTTTTCATTTTTAACATCCACCGCGAGCAGAGACCTGTTCCAGGCGCTCAGGGCGGGAGCAAAGGGCAGGGAAGGCTGGCCCCTGCTTCCAAGGAGCAGGTAGTGTGGCTGCTCCCAGATGGGGACACCGGAGGCCACAACAACGCTTTCACTCCCTGCGCAAGTACTAGAGTACGATTGCAATAGCAGAGTGTTTCAGATACTTCTCTTCTTGCCGCACTGCACCTTTAGAGAGCTGATGTGTTTTAGGCAGAGCTCCAGTCTTTTCAGTTTTGAATCTTCATGGGCCTGAACGAGTGCCTGGCACATGTAGGTGTTGCACCTACATTTGTGGATCTGCAGGGATGTGGCCAGAGTTAATTGTTTGGGGTGGGAGGCCAGCCAGGGAAGGTTCTTGTGAGCAAGTCCAAAGAGGGTATCCAACACTGAGTTAGAATATTTTTAGTACCATAGTGGAGTAAAAATCTTGAAAATCGTCCAATTACCAAGCACCTAGAAACGCTATATAAAATATAACTATCCTTTCAAAGAAGAGCCGAGTTCATAGAACGGAAAGGAAATACCCAGGGGACTCAAAACTGAGTGTGGACAGTCAGCTTCCACTTGGGCTAGGCCAGTCCTGGGGGTTGGGTGGTTGTGGGGGTGTGAGGGGTGGTTGCTGGTCTCAGAACCAAGGGAGGTTGAGTCTTGGCAACGTCTCCTCCAGGAGACGAGACAGGAGTTGGAATGGAGGGCCCCCCCTAAACTGGGCCCCTGCAAAGGTTTGTACACTTGGAGAAAGGATGGAAGAGACGTCAGCCCATTGGCATGGAGGTGGGGGAGGGGCAGCTTGGCAATCTTGGCCTGGATTTCCCCACACTAGTGGGGAAAAATCAGCCCTGGAAACTAGAATACCTCAGGCCTGTTACGGCTTTGGATGTCCACTACAAATGTGGTCTAGAGTCCCCAAGAGGATGAGTTAGCGGATAAAGCCTCCAGGAACCAGGGTCCCCCAGCCCATGGCTCTCAGCTCCCAGGGGCACCAGGAAGATTCTGGGGCTCCTCATCCTTCATGGACTTGAGTCTCCGCCACCTTGGAGAGACTGCTGAAGGACCCAGGTGGCCTGAGTGAGTGAGGAGGAGGAGAGAGAGGCCTGAGCGGGAACCTTTCAAAAGGGCCTTCAAGACAACTACACGCCAGTGGAGGGGTGTGCAGGGCCTGTGAAGGGCTATTCCTGCCCCAGGGCTGCATCTCTTAGCAGAAGCCTGCAGACAAACCTGTCCAAGAAGGCCAGAATGTTCTCCCCTACCATTTACTCGGGACAAGTCCTTACCGAGGCTTCTGTCCAGATTCCCCCGAAGGGTGCCGCCCTACGCAGATTCCAACTTCTACTGGTCCCCCAGACTGTGTACCACATCATCTCCCCCACGCCCAGGTTCCTGGAACTTTAAACTTGGAAACACCTTAGAGTTACCCATTCGGTCTCCTAGCTGGTGTGGGAATCCTGGCTTATCTTGCCCCAGTGCTTCCCGCATGCCAGGAGCGTCCTGCTCTACGAGGCAGCCCCTTCCCTCACTTGAAGCCTTTTGCAGTCGGAAAGGCCTTACATAAGCCTCAGGCAGCCCCCAGCCATTTCCCCCCATTGCCCCTTTGGCTGTTGTGAGAGATGTTTTCCAGGCCCTTCACCATCCTGTTGGCTTCTCCTGGAAGGGCCTTAATTTGTCAAGCTAAGATTCTGTGAGCGAGCGTCCAGCCAAGTCGCATCCTAACTTACTGAGCACAGAGGGAGCTTTTGCAGATGGGTGCGAGCTGAGCTGAGCTGAGCTGGCTGCATAAGGCACAGTCTGTGACGTAGAAGTTTGGAGAATCTTTGGCTCAGTGCTTTTCAGATTCATATGGAAGAAGCAACAGCATACACTGCAAGTTCCTTCCTCCAACACCCGGAATATATTTCAGCTTATAAGTAAGTGACTCCGGGATCTGATGCAGGGAGCTGACGTTAATCCATCTATTTATGATGAGCCAGGCACAGTGCTAGGCGCCCTCTGTATGCCTCCCTAAGTAAAAGTAATGTCTGTGAGGGAGAGAGACAGAGAGGCAGAGACATGGAGATGACTAACAGTCGCTGTGACAGTTGAGCCCCAAAGTTATTCAGAAAGAATGTGTGTGGTTCCATCCGGGCTGGGTGGAGCTCACATTCCCAATGCTGTTCCCTTTTAGGGCCTGCTTCCCGGGGTAGGCAATGTCATGATCTCACCGCTATGGCTGAGAAGCCACAGGCCTTTGCCATATGCGTGGATCATTAGCTGAGACACTTAGGAGTTTGAACTGTGAGATTAAGAGTGTCCGCTGGAGAATCCACATCTTGATGCGTCACCAGATTGGATGGTGTTCACAGTCAGAGTGTTTCTTAGAGCACGTAGTTTATCTGTCTTGGGGTCTGTCTGCAGTGCCCTGGGCTGTCCTCCGGTAGCAAAAGGCCTTCTGCTCCTTTGCATCTCCAGGATGGTTGGGGTCTGGGGGGTTCATAGATACCCCAGGCACCATGTTGAGTTCTGTAGAACATGAGCTGCCTGAGCAGTGAGGTTGCCTCAGTCGGCTGGATGTCCAAATAAGCTCCGCCAGTTTCACATAGGGCCTCTGCTGACAGGGCCCAGTGTCGAGGGTCAGGGATTCTGGGAAAGCACCCAATTTCTCCTCTTTCTGCTCCCAAAGTTGTTCCTTCTGCTCACATTCTGCTGGTTTGCCTCCAACCTTTGAGCTTAAGGCCCTTACCTCTGTTAACATTTGGCTCAGTTTAGCAGGCAGGCATCAGGCACCTGCTGTGGGACAGATGAATTCGGGGAACCTGGTAGGGTCCCTACGTCCCATCTTCGTTTTGGTGGGGAAGACGGAATGGCCTCATGTTCGTGTAATGTGGGGGAAAGAAAAGTACGCTGAAGCAGCCAGCACAGGGCGATTATACTTTTTTGTCCAAATGCAGCATGTTTGAGAGTGAAAGGAGGTTATTAATAATCACGTTGGGACACAGACATCACCTGGGCCGGGCGGGGGGGAGCGGCTTATGGCCACATGGAGCAGGGATGTATGTGTGGGTCACACTTGACACTGTCATCAGTCATTTATACTACAGGAGGCACAGCGGGATGACGGACGATGGTGCCTACAAAGAAACTGGCAACTGTTTCCCCGTTTTGCTGAGGGCCTAGAGAGAAAAGCATTTTCCGTGGGGACTGTGGGCTCAAAATTCTGACGGGTCTCAGTTTCCAGCCCCAGGGATCTATCATCTGTCTCACCATGATCTCAGTTTTTGAGGTTGGAGTTGGAGGTGGAAGTTTGGAGAGATGAAGACTGGCTTGTAGGATGTTCTTGGCTACAGGTAAAAGAACACCGGACTCACAGGGCTTAAAAAACAAGGTGTTTACAAACTAACACAGCCAGAAGTCCGAAGGTAGGGGTTCTAGGGTTGGTTAATTCAGTGGGTTGGGGATCATTTCAAGGACTCATTCTAACCTTACAGGCAACCGTTTTCAGCATTTTGGCCTTTGTCCTCGGGCTTGTCCCCTCATAGTCACAGGATAGCTGCCCCTGCTCCACACATCACGTTCTCATGTAACTGTGTCTGAGGGCGGGCAGGAAAGTGAGTTTCTCCTTGTGTTTTAATTTATCAAGCATGGAGACCTTTCCCAGAATCCCCCTGCTAGAATCTCCAGCAAACCCTGTTGAAGAGAAATGGGTGGCTATTTACACCTCGGCTCCATGGAGGCTGAGAAAGCAAGTCTTGGTGTTTTCTGCCCCATCTACAGGAAGAGGTGAGACTGCTTGTAAGGGAGTGGGGAGGACAGTCATGGTTGGGTGAGCATTGATTAATGTTTGCCTCAACAGATTTCAGTATGATTTTGTTTATTTATTTGGGGGAGTTGTCTGCTTTATTGAGAAATAATTGTTTATACCTCAGTATAATTGAAGTTAAAAAAAAAATGCAACCCCTGGCTCTGGCAACTGATCCGCTTTCTTTCACTATAGTTTTGCCTTTCTTAGTAATTATTATTTCTTAACTCCTGGGTATCGTTGGGGCATAGGACCCCAGGTGTCCCATGATGCCTTTTGCATGGCCTCGGTAGGTGGGTTCCAGGGCCTCTCCCCACCAGCAGCCCCTCTCCTCTCCCACCACTGGGGCCAAGGGGAGACCTGGCAGACAGAATTGTCCAGAGGCAGGGAGCCTAGGTTTCGGGTGGCCCAGACAGCAGGACTAGAGATGCCTGAGGGGCTGAAGCTCTGGTTGGTTGATGGCAGACAGCGGTCACCTTTGAGGGTAGCAATGAGGTAGGAAGGGGAAACTGCTCCTTAGTGTGGTGGGATACCTTGGGTCTGGCAGAGTCTTGTCTGTGCTGATTGGGAAGTCAGGCCCTAGCGGTGGACACTGTCTTCCCTTCCTCAAACCACTATCCCCTTCATACAGACAACCAGCCTGGGCCATAGGTGCCTGCCAGTCCCCTGGGGCCAATCCATCCCTGCTTGGGTCTTTATACACTCTGCTAATTTGGTCAGTTTTGTCCTCCCCTCCACCCCAGGACTTGGTCTGTAAATCTTTAGGGCACTTGGCACTTGCTGTCACTCCCATCATTCCTTGGGGCTTCACCTGACCTGTTCTCTGAGATCGTAAGCACCTTGATACTATCCTAGTCTGAGTCCTCTGCAGATAGATTATAGGACTAGGGCACTGCCTGCCAAAGGGTCCGTGCTCCGTGAAAAAAAACATTTTTTTACAGCAAAGTACATACTTGTAGAATGAGGAAAGGCGCTTGCTCATCTTGGCCATCTCTCCAGATTCAAAACCAGATCGTTGTGGCACAGCATGGTGCCCCGCATGAGCATTTATAGATCTCTACGTAATCCTTCCCTAAAGAGGAAGAAAGGTAACCCACCATGCTGTTAGGGGTTGAATTGTAACCCCCAGTACATTGAATATGACTGTATTTGGAGAAAAAGATCTTAAAGCGATAATTCAGGTAAAAGGAGGTCCTATGGGTGGGCCCTAAACCAATACGACTGGTATCCTTAAAAAAAGAGGACATAAGGACACAGGGAAGATGCAGCCCCAGGACATCTGGGAGATGAGGACACAGGGAGAAGGCGGCCATCTGCAAGTCAAGGAGAGAGGCCCCAGAGGAAACCAACCATGCTGTCCTTTTTTTAAAAAAAGATTTTATTTTATTTATTTGAGGGAGAGAGTGAGAGAGAGAGCACAAGAGGGGGTAGGGTCAGAGAGACAAGCAGACTCCCTGCTGAGCGAGGAGCCCAATGCGGGACTCGATCCCGGGACTCTGGGATCATGACCTGAGCCGAAGGCAGTCGCTCAACCAACTGAGCCACCCAGGCGCCCTCAACCATGCTGTTCTTAATCTCGGCCTTCTAGCCACTAGATCTGTGGGAATATAAAGCTCTCTTGTCTAGGCTTACCCAGTCTGTTGTCTTGTGATGATACCCAAGCTACAACTCCAGGCGTGTGTGACTCCCAAACCTGGACTTTTCTCTCTGAGCTGCTGTGTTTGGACGGCAGGGAAGATGTCTGTCAACCCAGGGATTGAACAGGTGGTAGTTCTCCTGAAAACCCTGGGGCAGTTTATTTGTTAGGTGTTACAGTGATAAGTGCTTAGTGAGCACTTTACTTGTGTTATGTTAATTAGCCTTCACAGCCTCTCTTCTATAGTTGAGAAAAGGAAGGCACAGAGAGGTTAAGTAATTTACTCTTGGTCACACAGCTCATAGGTGGTTTAGTCAGTTTTGCTCGAGTTTTGCCTCTGAAGCATCACACACCGAGATTGACAGGTTGTGCTGAGGTTTCACCGTGGTGCTCTCAAAAGGTCACTGGTCTCAGGTCTGCCACTGGTGACCTGGGTGACCTTGGGCAAGTCACATCACAGTTGATGTTTTCTCCCCAGTGACCTCAGGGATTGGATGAGAAAGTATCTAATATCCCTGATTGTCTTCCTCTGAGGTTCCCAGTGCCAGGCCCCGTGCCAGAGGCAGGGATTAGATCCTCAGCATGGACTGGCACACAGAAGGAAAGACCCCTGTGATGCCATCTTTGGCTTTTGCCCACACCTAAAGCAGCAGCTCTGGATCTGCCTGATTTGGCCATTCAGACCTATGGTTTGGCAGTTTTCTCCCTCCCTATAGAATTAATTTTTTCAATAAGGTAGACATTATCTCCACCCCATGCCAGGCCCCGTTCTGGGTGTTTTAAGGATGTGGGCTTTGAGTTAGATCCACTGAAGGGTATGGGGAAAGGGTTGCTGGGGAGTGGTGTAATGCGTTTTCTTCCTCTGGGTGAAACAGACATGGTTGACTGCAGCCTCATTCGTGCCGGAGAGAAACCAGCCACAGGTTGAGCCCAAGTCCTCTGCATCTTGGCCCTATCTATCTTGTTTCCATTTCCCTGTTTGACCCCGGTAGACAGCAGGTGAGGGTGAAGGCGAGGACAGGGTGGTGGCATGAATCTGGGATTCTGCGGGCTGAAAATGGGGCAGTAAGAACAAGAAGGAGGTAGGCTGGGCTGCTTATGGACACAGTCGGGGACCTGGTTTTAACCTTGGCAGCCCAGCTCCTGGTTTATCCTCATAGGGTTTTAGTGATTTTAGTTACCCCATTAGAGCCAAGTTTACTTAACGTATCTGTAATGGATTTCAGAACCAGAAAAGCACTAAGTGTCAAGTTTCTAGTTCCCCCGTGGCCTGCTTGTGGCCTCCACAGTCCCCGAATCCCAAGCTCTGGCTCCAGCATTCAGAGGCCAGGAAGAGGCTGTGAGATCCCAATGGGTGCATGGACACCGAGCAGGCCTGCTTGCTGTGGACGGTGGCTGTCCATTATCACCTCGGTGCATGTCCTTGTTGGTGGCACCAGGGTTATTACTCCTGGTGTTCTTGGGAGCTGGCAGGGCTAATGTGCTTCTGCCAATGGGGACACTGAAGCAAGAGAAACCAAGGTGACTTGGCCAAGGTCACATATCACATTTTCCAGTGAGAAAACAAATTAAGGGACTGGTTCACCATTCAGGAACCACCCTTAACTTTTATGCCTTCAAGTAAGGCATTCATCCTACTGATGGAGTATAGGCTGATTTTCTTTCTTTTTTTTTTTTTTAAATTTTATTTATTTATTTACTTGAGAGAGAGAGAGAGAGAGAGAAACAGCATGAGAGGGGATAGGGTCAGAGGGAGAAGCAGGCTCTCCGCCGAGCCGGGAGCCCGATGTGGGACTCGATCCCAGGACTCCGGGATCATGACCTGAGCCGAAGGCAGACGCTTAACCATCTGAGCCACCCAGGCGCCCTATAGGCTGATTTTCAATTGAGTATCTATGACTTGTAAAACATTACAACTTGTAAAAAATTTAAAACATTTAAATGTGTATCAAAGGGGAAGAAAAAGCTAGTACATGGAACTTGTGATTGCATTATTGCTTAACAGGATGCTAAGTTTAATAAAAAGTCGGTACCAGGTCAATAATAATATTACAGCTGATACGGGTGTGACTGACAACTCCAAGGTCATGAATTTTAGGAAAGGCTGCATAAGCAAGTTGGGTTGGGTTTATGTCACTTGGCATTGGGACAGTTTTGAATAATACATGTTCCATTTCAGCCCGAGGCTGCCTCTTTTCATGTAACAAGTGTGGGTTCCTAAATATTTATTCATATAAAACATTTATGTATATGGCTGTAATTTGTAGTCACAAAAGATAGTCATTAACTAAAAACAACCTTAGTAAATATTTTTGTAAAGCAAAGAGTCCTTTTATACAGTCTCCAGTTCTTTTCAAAAGCACCTGTTTTGCAAATATAGACTTTTTAAACCATAACTTCTGTCATCCAGGATTTTGATAACCAGAAACTTCTTAATTGAACCCAGAATAACCTTAGCACAATGACAGTTAATACATTTAATTGTCAGAAAGATCTTAGCATCTCATGTGCTACAATAAAGAGTGTTCTATTTGACATCCATTCCCCAACCAATAATAAATACTCTTGTCTAAAGTTAACTAAGGGGTACATTTTAGATCTAACTCATTCCAAAAAAAAAAAAACCTGTCATAGTTTTGCTGCTCAAATTCAGGTCATCTGTAAGAGTTATCTTGAAGTTGAGATAATGACTTACCACACTGGACCCAACGTTTTTAGGCCAGTATTGTCTCTTCCACGTTGTGAGCAATGGTGACCATATTTTCTGAATGAAAAATCAGGACGCGCATTTGAGTATTTGAAATCGGGACTTCTCTCAACTGTCATCTTATGTCTGAATTGGGACTCTGGGGTCTCATTCTCAAATTTGTTTTTATGCTCATACGAATTCAAAAAAAAATTTTTTTTTTATAGAAAATATTGGCCCTACCTCCAGAGACATACTTTCTCTTTTCTAGTTTCCCCCAAAATATCTTAGCTCCTTATGATTCTGCTCCCATTACCGTGTGTGTATGGGGTTTCCTCACCACCAAGCAATTCCCTGACACCAGCTGGGTATTCTACAATTCAGCTGAATTCTGACACTGTCTACCTGGAGATAGGGTCCGATCTCACAGGTTAAGGGCTCAGTCCTACAAGACACCCCCTGCCACCGCCACCCTCCAAACACACCAAATTCAGACACTGTACTTCTGACTGGCTATAGATTGGAGGTTCCAATGACTCTGCTCCTTAAGTTCCATTAATTTGCTATAGTGGCTCACAAATCTCAGAGAAACATTTTGCTTACTAGGTGGATATAACTCAGAAACAGCCAGATGGAACAAGGTATATAGAAAGGGCCCAGAGTTTCCATGCCCTCTTGAAGCACGCTACTCCCCCCTAATCTTCATGTGTTCACCAACCCGGAAGCTCTCTGAACCCCATCCTTTGGGTTTTTAGGGAGGCTTCATTACATAGGCATGGTTGATTAAATCATCGGCCATTGGCAACTGATTCAACCTCCAGCCCTTCTTCCCTCCCTTGAGGTCCAGGGGTGGGACTGAAAGTTCCAACCCTCTAATCACAGGGCAGTTCCCTGGCAAGCAGCCCCATCCTTAGGTGCTTTCCAAGAGTCTCCTCTTTAACAGAAACCTACTTCAGGTGGAAAGGGGCTTATTAGGGATACAAGACCTTTTTCTGTCATAAATTCCGAGGGTTTTAGGAGCTCTGTGCTAGGAACGGTAGATGACCAAATCGATGTCTCTTATTATAAATCACAATATCATACTCCTTTCTTAACATAACAGAATGTTAAATCTGGGGCCTGCATTCCCATCCCATCCCCCCAATTCCTAACAAACAAAAGAATATTTTCTTGTGTTACCTGTGGAAGCGAGTAGCTTTGTGACCCGAGCAAATGGTTGACATTTAAGAGCCTATTCTAGTTTGTATTGCTGTGTAACAAAGCACCCTAAAATTGAGTGACTTAAATGATGACAGTTGTTGATTCTGCTCATGAGTCTGCCATTTGGGCAGTGCCCAGCAGGTGCATCCTGCCTCTGCTCCACACCGTGGGCACCGTGTCAGCTGGGCTCGCTCAGGCAGCACCCTGGAAGATCCGTGTCCAAAATGGCTCATTCCCGTGGCTGGCAAGATGTGCTGGCCGTCGGTTCTTCTCCATGGAGCTGCTCGGGCTTCCTCAGAGCACGGTGGCTGGGTTCCAAAGTCAATGTCCCAAGAAACAGGAAGGAGAAATGGCCGATTTCTTAAAGGCTTGGCCTGGACGCTAGCTCACTTGTCGCTCCCACATGCCATTGGTCAAGCGGTCCCTGAGTCTGAATTCCGGGAAGGGACAGAGACCCTGCTTCTTGATGCGAGCAGGGTCAGTCGTTCTGGGGGCCATGTTTAAACCACAAGAACTGGTCTCACAGACCCTCACTGAGGTGCGGATTTCATCTGCTGGTCACCATGGTGTGTGGAGGGATGAAGAAAGGAATGTTTCTAAAACCCTGTTTGTTTGGTTTGAATTCAGTATAGTGAGTGAGTGTTTTATGTGAAGTCCCTTTCATATTATAGTTCTTTAACAAGTGGCTTGCCCTTGTCATGGGTATGGGGGAGGGGCTCCATTTAATAATCACTCCCGGAACTCACTGAAATCAGGAAGCGCAGGCCCGTGGTTCTCCTGGGTGGGAGCCTTCCCCCCCGAGTGGCATCCCCACTTAGCAACCTTCTCGGGGCAACCCTACAGTGACAAGATCCTGTGCTGGTGGCTGGGGGGCTATCGAGAGGAACCAGGGGACACCCCTCCCCTGTGCCTCACCTTCAGGGAGCCCAGGGTGTGTGTCGTAGATGGAAAGCAATGGCCTCAGGGTCACTTTTTCTCACAGCGTGCTCTTCGACTGGCAGAACACCACAGAGCATGATCTGAATGCAGGGTTGACTACTTCTCTCTCCCTTTCTGGGCTCTCGGTTTTCGAACCGGCCTGGGAGGTCAGAGATCTGGGTTCCAGCTGTCAAATAACTCCCCACTGTGTCTTCCTCATCTGTAAAGTAGGGCATTTGGTCTAGGCCAGGGGTTGGCAAGCTATGGCCCACAGACCCAAGCTAGCCTGATGCATGTTTTTCTTTTTTTTTTTTTTTTAAGATTTTGTTTATTTATTTGAGAGAGGGAGAGAGAGAAGCAGATTCCCTGCTGAGCAAGGAGCCCGATGCGGGGCTCGATCCCAGGACCCTGGGATCATGACCTGAGCCGAAGGCAGACGCTTAACCGACTGAGCCACCCGGGCGTCCCCCAGTGCCTGTTTTTCTGAGTGAGGTTTTATTGGGACACGGTCACACCTGTGCTGTGTGTGTGTCTTGGCTTCCCCTGGCTACTTGTAGCTGAGACCATATGGCCCACAGAGCCTAAATACTTATCCTCTGGTACTTCACAGGAAGTCTGTGGACCCCCGGTCTAGGATAATGGTTTTCAAACTTCATCTTAGCCACAAAATTCTTTCTTCCAATAACTTTAACGTTTTTATTTACCAATAAGTCAATTCCAATATTTACCATGTGCCAGACACTTTACCAGGTGCTTTAACATTCTTAACTGATTTAATCCTTATAAAAACCCGATGAGGTGGGTATTATTATCATCCCCATTTTATTTATTTATTTATTTATTATTTTTTTATTTTTTTTAAAGATTATATTTATTTATTTGACAGAGAGAGACACAGTGAGAGAGGGAACACAAGCAGGGTGAGTGGGAGAAGGAGAAGCAGGCTCCTCGCCGAGCAGGGAGCCCGATGCGGGGCTCGATCCCAGGACCCTGGGATCATGACCTGAGCCGAAGGCAGACGCTTAACGACTGAGCCACCCAGGTGCCCCTCATCCCCATTTTAGAGAAGAGAAAATTGAGACAGAGTTAACAGAGAGGTTAAGTAACTTCCCTAAGATCACACAGCTAATGAGTAACAATGGCAAGATTCAGATTCAGCAGTCTGGCTCTAGAGTCCATGGACGTACCCACTGCTCCACTTCGCTGCTCACTGGCAGTCTCCGTGAGAACTGGGTAGAACAGAGCCAGCTGGCTGGAACTGATGTGGGGATGATCAGCATCTTCCCCTCATCCCTTGGCTCCACTCTCTGCAGCCCACAGGGTCCTTGGGACCATAGCTGATGATCTCAGGAGGCTGTAAGGGTAGCAAATTATTAAGGTCCTAAGCTTGTAGAGGGGACTTTAGCTTGTTTTGTCTTCAACAGGAGGCATTGACCCTGGTTTTTGGGAACTTGGGCAGGCCAGGACTTGTAGAGAGCACTCTTCTCAGGAAGTGAGGACTCCAGACAAACACCATTTCTAGACGACGATCATAATTATGCCCAATAAAAATGAGTACTCAGAGACCCAGGTCCCTATTTCAGAACAATCACTGGAAGAAGGCATCTTTCAATTAATTGCAATGCCCCAAACAAGTATTAAAACCAATAAATCTATTTGGAGCCAGTTCCTAGGGCCAGAGTGATTTACTTCAGAATGGAGCCATAAAATTCAGCAAGGGCTGACTTCCCACACTGAATGTCACCTTCCCAGCTCCCTCCTAACAGCAGCTGGTAACTCCTCCTATTGGGGGAGTTAGAAGGTTAATGGCAGCATTTCCTGGGAAGAGGGGAGCCTGGGGCTACAGGGGGGCCCTTGGGGGTCTTCCCTGTATGCAGATTAGCTGTCTTAACTAAACCCTCCTTTCCCATAAGTGGGGAGTCTGCAGGGATGAAATACAGCCTTCCCTACCCTTTGGCGTGGAAGAGCCGGGGGAGGTGAGGGTGACTCACTTTTACTGCCAATGGAAAGCTGACCTTGACCTTGGTGGTGGTTTGAAGGTGACTGGAATCTTGGGGGAGTTTATTCTTTGGTGTTTGGCTGGTCTCAGCAATGGCATCTATTTAGTTTGGTGATTTAAGAGGATCCCTGGTTCTTAGTGGACCCCCACCCCTGCCCCCGTCCCTGGCCAGTAGCTTCTCTGCCCTGTACAGAGGGGTCTGCCCTATTCTGAGGTTTCTGCTGTTTCTGCCTTTTCTCCTAGGCTTGTGTCCCTACCTGCCTCAGTGGGGCTTGGGACCCCCAGGGGTGTGTAGGGTGGGCTCTTCCTAGGTGCTCCCCTCCTGCCCCAGGTCCCTGGCCCTGCCTCCTCCCCCAGCCAGCAGCGCACTGCTTCCCTGATTCCCCAAAAATGATGAAAGAATCTTCCTAACAAGCAGGAATCCCAGTTCCTTCTCTGTTGGGAGATTTTTGATTTGGGGGAGAGGGGCTTAAAGTCTTCAGATCGGTTTTGGCTACTTTCAGGCCACTTTGCTCTCTCATGTTTTATCCATATTGGTTTTTTCCTTCTTCTCATGAGCCCCCACTTCAGAAATGCTCCCTCCCTGTGGTCCTGCTCTTTTGGGCGTGACCAGAGTCGATCCTTGGGAGGCCCAGAAGCCCAGAAGGTCCCAAAGCGAAAGGGGCTTTTGCGGGAGCGGGTGGTATTCCTTCTTTTCCCAAATGCTTGCCTGCCACCTGAAATGGCAACAGGGGCCTTGCAGGCCTGGGGGGTGAGACCGCCCATGTGGGGACGGCCACAGGTCCGTGCCCCAGTCCTGGAGCAGCTCCATGTGCTACAGATGGCCCCTCCCCAAGCCCTGATAAGGGTCTCCAAAGCCTGGCTCTCCTCTAGATTCTCCTAGAAGAATATTTGACCTCATTCCCCTAATAACTAACTAGACAGAAAGCAGCAGGTCCTTGAATAAAATGAAGCTGTTTAATTTGGGGGGATATTTTGGGAAATAGAAGCTTGGTTCTCATTGAAGTTACCTCATTAGTACATGTAGGTTTTTAACAACTTAAAAACGTTACCGAAAATGTGGTGTCATCATTGCATTAAACATACACTTAAAATCTTTAAAAAAAAAAAAAATTTAAAGAGAAGAATTGCCACCTCATCACTTGAACATTGTGTTAATTTTTGCATTCGGTCCCTTTCCCCCTTGTATGGCAATTGGCTGCCTTGCAGGTATGTTAAATAATTTCGCGTACTTAATTGGCCTAGGTTTTTCATTTGTTTCAAGTCCTGTTTCTTGCTGCTGCGCCCCTGGTTTCCATAGACCAGAGCTGCTGTGTCACCGCAGACTGTCCCCTTTTAGTTTGTGCTTCCTGGTTGTCCGGGCCTTTTCCATCCCTCCTCCGGAGGGAGACAGCTGAGACATCGCCAGGATTGTCGTACTCTTAAATAACACCAACTGCCACTCATCTGTGTCGTGTTTTATGAATTTACCAAGAGCGCTCATGCCTCAGATGTGGGCGGGCAGGTATTATTGTCACCACAAAGATGCTCCGAGAGATTAGGTCTCCCACAGGACTTCGCAGCTGACACCGGGACCAGAGGCCACATTTTCTCCCTCTCCATCTCATGCTCTTTCTACCCCGCCACAGAACCAGCCACAGACACAGACCGGTCTTTGAGCTTTAGTTCTGTAAATTGGGGTAATAATAGTGCTCTTTCATTGGGCCACTGCAAGGCTGAAGTGGGCTGTGACATGTGCTTAGGACAGTGCTTGCTGACAGTACAGAGAGCTCTTAGGAGGGGTAGCAGGAGCCCCGTTATGTGCTGGACACTTTGGAGGACAGATGGATCGTGGCTCAGGCACACCATCCAGAAATGCAGACAAAACCCCAGCCCAGAGAACCATCGTATAGGGTGGGAAGATTGGGCCCGTGTGTGTGACCTCCTGACCGTCTCACGGTCTGACACCTGTGTCTCATGGCCCAGCCTCTGGAGGTCACCGCCTTTCCTTTGCCAGGGCAGGTCGACCAGCAGGCCAAGGATGAACATGAGGTGACTTATAGAGCGGAACTAACGATGGTTTGCGGGAACACAGTGCTCTTTAGCCAGGGATCTTGGCGTGCTCTGTGGGCGTGCTCTGCCAGCCCATTTCACAGACCGAGGCTGTGGCCACCGGGCATTCTGGCTCCCAGCCTTGCCTCACATGCTACCCTGTGTCACCGAGCACACACACACATACAGGTTCAAACCACCAACAGGGGAAGTGTGTGGTATGTGAAGGAAGGGGAGTTCATTCATTCATTCAGCTGGCATGCACTACAATACCCTGAACCCCAGTCTAGCTGCTGGGGGTGCAAGCTGTGGGCAGGACTGAACCTCCTAGAGCTCTCTCACCGCAGATGAGTGCATGCTATGAAGGGGAATAAAGCAGGGCCAAGGGCTGGGGGTCTGGGAGAGGAGTGGTGACCAGAGGGTAGTAAGGGCAGAGTCCTGAAGGAAGTGGGGGGGGGGGTATTTGGGAGGGTCCAGAAGCATTATCTGCTTGAGGAGCTTGGCCACTGGGACAGAGGGCACTGAGCAACGGGGAGGGGGCAGCCAACGGGCAGCGAGGCCCCAGGGGCCAGATCTTGCATGGACATGGATGAACTTGAACTCAGCTGCAATGGAGGAGGCCTCTGGAGGCTTTGAAGGATGTGGTCTGCAGGGTGTGATCTGAAAGCATGGGGCTTGGATTGTTACCTGGGGAGGGAGCTCTCCCTTCCGACCTTAGCACAGGGCTGTGGCTTGGGAACCTCCCACATCTCCTGCATTTCTGGCTTATCCAGGAACCTCTTGCTTTGAACCCTTGAGGAAGGCCTCCCCCATTCTGGACATTGCAGCGATCTAGGGACTGACATACCCCTCCCCAGAATGCTGGGTCCCAGCCCCTGCGGCTGTGTGCTCTTGCAGAATTCCGTCTCCCACCTGTGAGCTTCTGGGACTCGGTGCATCTTTGTGCTCCTCTCTGTGAGCAGCACAGAGTAGGCCTCCCCAAAGCTAGTAGGCAAGAGAGGAGGTAAATCCCGCAGATTAGGGGGCCAGCACCTCAGGGGAGGCACTTAGAAGGGAAGGAGTTATTTTCAGGGCCAGGATGGGCTCTCGAGGGTCAGGGGTCGTGGATCGGGGGTGGAGAGGTTGGTCTTGTCGTGACACAGCAGGGACATCAGGGACGCCCTTCCCATGCTGTGGACAGTCGCCCCATTCCACTGCTCAGTTTTGGAGATGGCAGCTGGGATGGCAGCTGATGCCTCAGGGCCAGCCTCTTCCTCTCACTTGCCTCTTTGAGAAGTGTTTCCCTTTGGGGTGGGGGTTCTGGTTCTTTGTCTCATCCAGAAGGAGATGGTAGCTTTGGAATGGCTACAGAAATCCCCTTGAGGACAGCTCTGGCTAGATGACAAGACAGGGACTTTTTGGAAGGGATATGTAATGCCGGAGCCTAAAGGACAGGACTTCCTGGCACCCCTCTTTGTCTAGCAATACCCCACAACCAAGAGCCCACTTAGGTCAAGGCCTGGCTGAGAGACTGTAGATTTGGATTTGGATTCAATCGTTACATTTTTTTGAAAGAAGATTTATTTATTTGAGAGAGAGAGAGAGAGAGAGCACAAGGGGCAGAGGGAGAGGGAGACAAGCAGACTTCCCAGTGAGCAGGGAACCCTACTTGGGGTAGGACCCTGAGATCAGGACCTGAGCCAAAATCAAGAGTCAGATGCTTAACCAACCAAGCCACCCAGTCGCCCCTCAATTGATAAATTTTTTAGAAGTCTGTGAAACAGATAGTCAAAGAGTTCATAGTCTCATTTATTCAAAAGATGTACTCAATAAGTAATATTGAGCGCAACTATGCACCAGGCTTTTTTCTAGGAGCTAGGAACGTAGCAAGTGAACAAAACAGACAAAAACTCTTGCCCTCATTGTCTGGTCTTGTAACAAGAGGTCATCTGTAAAGAAAGACCCCTGGAATCTTTAAACAGTAACACCTGGAGTTCATGTAGGCATTGGTTTAAGGATCTTTAGCTTTATGATGGAGAGGCAGGGATAGTGGGGGCAGTCAGGATGCTCAGGGAAGCAGGAACAGTGCCATGGGAGGCCACTCTTGTGATATGGCAGGTGTCAAGGAAGAATGAGATTCTCTTTACAAAGTTGAACTTGTAAATAGCTGTTTATGAACATGTTGATATTGCAGAGGTAGCTTATCCACCGCGGATGTTCTGATGGGCCAAGTGATATTGAGCCTTTTCTTTGTGCCCTGGTACATGGGACTGCTAGGAAGATGTGCTCCCTGCTCTAGGGACTGACGTGGTTAAGCAATTTGTAAACACAGGCAAGTCTGTGCAGAGTCACTTCATGTGGCTGGGCCTGAGAGCTCTGGAAAGAGCTCTGTGAGAGCAATCAGGGAAGGCTTCCTGGAGGAGGTGGCTCCTAGTCAGAAAGAAGTGGGCAAGGTATTCTCAGAGGTGGTGACATGTGAGCATGGCTGTGTCTCTCGGGCAGTCTGATCTGTTACAGTGGAGTTGGCGATGGGAGTGGGGTTGGAGGTTTGAGGGCAGCGGGCAAGGGGCAGTGCAGACCAGTGGGGGCTTGACTGGTCCGTGGAAGGTTTTGCAGCAAAGGAATAACCTGGTAATGGTGGTGGTTTTGAGTACTTAAGGGGTCAGCAATGATGAAGGGGAACTGGGAGCAGAGGAGTGTGAATCCAGACAACCAGGGTCCTATCCAAGAAGTCACAGGGTCAGGGATAAATCCCTCACTCTTTGTGTGCCTCAGTTTATCTCATCTGTAAAATGAAAATAAGATTTTTAATCTATTTCACAGATGAGTTGTGAGTCTTCGCTTTAAGAATTGATGTAACAGTGCTTTTAAAAAAGAAAGTAAACTGTTAATTCAAGAAAGAAATCCAGGCTCCTGGTGTCAGGATCCCCTTCTCACTTCGGCTTTCTGTGCCTAGGAGGCAGCGAGAAGTGAGAGAGGAATCTCATACGCTTGCGGGTAAATGACATGGGCCACACATCAGAGAACCGAGGAGGGGGAAGTAGCCCAGCAGCATGCTGCCTAGCTTCCGCAGGTCATCCTCACACCACCCCCTGAGGAAGGGAACTGATAGGACCCGGAGCGGGAGCTGCAATCCCAGGGTCACACAGCTCATTGGCAGTGGAGGCTGGCAGATGAAACAGGGCCCTGATGGTCTCTCCTGTGTTAGTCTGTGAGGACTGCCATAACGAAGTGCCACACACTGGGGGCATCAAACACACAGATTCTTTTTCTCACAATTCTGGAAATGGCAAGTCCAAGATCAAGGTGTTAGTAGAGAGGATTTCTCATGAGCCTCTCTCCTTGGCTTAGCGACGGCCACGTCTTGCTGTGTCCTCACATCCTTCTGTGCGTGTCTTTGTCCTGATCTCCTCTTCTTCTAAGGAAACCAGTCATGATGGATTAGGGCCCACCCTAATGACCTCATTTTACCTTACTTATGTCTTTACAGGCACCATCTCCAAATGCAATCATATTCTGAGGTAGTGGGAATTAGGACTTTGACGTATGAATGGGGGGTGAGGGGACACAATTCAGCCTACAGCACATTTATTCAGAATTCCAGAATGTGCCCTTTTGAGCGGAAAGGCACACTCCTGGAGGCAAAGAGGGTGAGAGTTGTGCAGTTTCTGGGGGCTGCCAGAGACTTGATTTGGGGGCAGGGGGGCCCATTGAGAGATGGACAAGGAGAACACAGACAGACGAGTGAGTGGCCTAGGCGCCCAGCAAACTTGAATTAGAGTCACTTAAGTAAACTTCATAAATGAAAGAACCCCTAAACTTCAAAAAAGTTCAATTAACTTGCTTTTTTTTTAAGATTTTATTTATTTATTTGACAGAGAGATAGAGCCAGAGAGCACAAGCTGGGGTACGGGGCGGGGAATGGCAGAGGGAGAGGGAGAAGCAGGCTCCATGCTGAGCAAAGGCCTTGATCCTAGGACCCCGGGATCATGACCTGAGCCGAAGACAGACGCTTAACCGACTGAGCCACCCCAACCCCCAATTAACGTGCTTTACAAAGATTTCATAACAGGTTTCCTTTACATACACAACCTCACTGGTATACTTAGAAAAGTGATTTTGATTTAACAGCATGTGATTAAAGTACTAAATTTTCAGAGCCTAGCCATTAAAAGCAGGAGGGACAGCCTGTAATTAAGATTTTGCTGAACCTTCTTCCTCTGAAGACCAGTTCAGTTCACAACAGCTGACAGTTAAAGCAGCTGAGACACTCCTGGGCCTCCAGGGCCTTCTGCTCTAGCTAAGTGTGTGCGGGGACCTGAGCGGCCTTGGGGAGGGCGGCACTGACCACCTGGCCCTTGCCTGGGCTGGGTCACACCTCCTGCTGCCCAAGGGCATGCCTTAGATCTCTGTCGGCAGCAACCTAGTCCTTGACTCGTCACACAGGGGCAGGGATTGGTCCCCAGTCGGTTAGAGGGCAGGGAGACAGATGGTAAATCTGGAGTGTTGGCCAACCCTCGTGTGAGCAATTTCAACCTGTAAATATTTGACTCCCCTCACCAAAGCTGTAAACATGGCCAAACTGACCGACTAACTTCCAGTCTTTCCTGTAAGTGGCGCACATGGCCCGACACAGGGGAGGAAGCAGAGATCTGAATGAGGCCCCTTACCCATTCCCGAGGGGTGCCATGGTGAGGCTAAGAGGGGAGAGCTTGTATAACCAGGGAAGAACGTGTGTGACCGATCCATTTGCAGGGAAGCATGTCCTGATTCTCAGAGCGTAAAAGCCAGCGATGACTAGAAAGAAGAACACTTGTCATCTGGGGCAGAGGAGACTGGGGTTTAATAAAGCCAGTTGCTGTCTAGGTGTTAGATTCTGAGGCTGCCCTCCCTTCGTGAATTTTTTTTTTTTAAGATTTTATTTATTTATTTGTCAGAGAGAGAGAGAGAGCACAAGCAGGGGGAGCGGCAGGCCGAGGGAGGAGCAGGCTCCCCCCTGAGCAGGGATCCCGATGCAGGACTCAATCTCAGGACCCTGGGATCACGACCTGAGCCGAAGCCAGACGCTTAACCAACTGAGCCACCCAGGTGTCCCCTTCCTTCATGAAATATTGAGAAGCTACTGTGTACCAGAACTGTGCTGTGTCCTGAGGAGATGGTCTCCTCCAGCCAGAGAGCCTTCAGAGGTGGTTGTAGAAAGTCAAGTACTGATGAATCACTGAACTCTCCCTCTGAAACTAATAATACACAATATGTTAATTAGTTGAATTTAAAGAAAATAAAATTTTAAAAAAAGGTGGTTTACCATAATAATTTTCTGTTAAGACATTCTTGCATTCCTAGCATAAATTCAACTTGGTCAAGATACATTTTAAAACACATTGCTAGATTGCCTTTGCTGGCTTTTTTGTTATTGTATGTGGGTTGTTTTTTTCTTAATATATATGTTAAGTTCTTAGATGACATTAGCCTACAATTTGTCTTCTTGATTGTTTTTTGAATCAAGGTTATACTGTGCTAATAAAATGAGTTATCAAGTGTGGAAAAAAAAGCAAAACAAAAGAAAATCAAGGGGGCGACTGGGTGGCTCAGCTGGTTAAACATCTGCCTTCGGCTCAGGTCATGATGCTGGGGTCCTGGGATCGAGTCCCCCGTCTGCAGGGAGCCTGCTTCTCCCTCTCCCTCTGCCTGCCACTCCCCCTACCTGCCGCTCCCCCTGCTTGTGCTCTCTCTCTCTTTCTCTCAGATAAATAAATAAAATTTCAAAAAAATTTAAAAACTGATTAAAAAAAAATAAAAAAGAAAGTCAAGTATTTTGTCCCTGCTCTGAAGGGATATGCAGCCTAGGGGAGGGGACAGACATTGGCACACAGAGTGAAGAGAGAAGCCCAGGGTCTGGGGGTTTCTGGAGGGGGCCTCGTTTAGCTTGGGGAATTCAGGGAAGGCTCCTTATGGAAGGGTTGAATATGTTGAGAGTTAAGTCAAACGGTGGGGGGGAATCAGTCTGACCAAGAGGTGGGGAGAGGAGTGCTTAAGGCAGAAGGCACATGATGTGCAAAGGCCCCGTGGTAGAATATGCACATGGGTGGGGGTGAGTCAGCTACTTCTTACGACACAGACTTGGAGGGAAGTGGTGGGGGGCGAGGACTAGGGCTGGAGAGATGAGCAGGTCCCCTGGGCTGGGGGACCACAGTTCTGGGCAGTCTGGACATGGCCCTACCCCTTTGCATGGTGTTCTGAGGGCTCATTCGGACCCCTCATTGACATCCAAGCTGGAGGATTTGTTCTTTGATTCTGCTGTGAGGTTTGGATGGGCTTCCTTGTCCTTCATACTAGGCTGCCTGGTTGTTTTCTGAGCTGTGGCTACCTCTGCCCCTTCATGCCAGTGCAGATCTCTTCAGAGCCTGGCAGCTTCACTGTTTAGGGTATAGACGCCAACTCAAAGGAGCCAACCTATGCATACTTGTTAGAGCCAGAGACCAGAAATAACAGGGGTTGTTTAAGATGGAGATTATTCATCTCTTGCATAAAAGGTAGGCTGACCCGAGCTGGTATGCTGGCTCCATGGGATCTAGTCCGCGTCTAGTATTTTGCTCCACCATCCTTTGCATGCAGCCCCTTTACTCAAGGTCAGCTCAGGGTCCAACATGGGCAAGGAGGAGGAGGAGGAACTGGGATCAGTTTTCCCTGGGCCACGCCATGTGCAAGGGAGTCTGGGAAATGTCGCTTTTCAGCTGAGCAATTACCCAAGGTTCTGTTTGTAGGGAAGAACGGGAGAATGGATACTGAGTATCCACCAGCAGCCCCTGCCATGGCATCCTGTAAGAGTGAGCTGAGGAGGACCACCAGCTCCCTGAGAGCCTGGCCCCACATGCCATCTCTTCGTCTGCAGCACCCAGCACTGCATGGCAAATAGGGGACGCAGCTGGAGGGGTCGATGAATTGAGACCGTGACACGGGGAACTCCAATTCTAATTAGTCACCAGCAAGCCCAGGTGACCAAGCATGTTATATTTGGATACATCTCAGAGAGGAGCAGCACTACGTGGGCTGGAGGTCTCATCCCACTTCTTACCTTCCTTATCTTCTTCGAGCCTCAGTTTCTCCCTCTTCAGAAAGGCGATACTTCTCCCCCGGCAGAATTGACACATGGGTCAAATGAGACTATAGACTGTACAGAACTATATACCTGTAATTCATGGTGGTGATAAGTAGGTTGGGTAGCTTTTCAGACTCTCTTCCTCCCCTTGATAAAGTCTGACAGATTAGATTACTTTTCTGAGCTCAGTTATATATACTGACTTCTCTCCGTGTCTCCACTGCAGTCGCCTCAGCCACAGGAATCATAATATCCCCTTGTGATTCCAGCCATCTTTCTACTGAAGAGCTCAAAGCCTTAATTACCTGTGAACCATCTAATATTCCAAGGTACAGAAGGAGCAAGAATTATTATTTCCATCTGGAAAATGGGCAGGTAACTCATCCAGGGTCAGAGCTGCAACTAAAAACTGGTCTTTTGACTCCCAAGCCCAGAGTTCTTTCTCCCATACTAGCCTGTAGGGACCTTTTGTTTTCAAACAATAGAAGCAGCAGTACAAAACAGTTCTTAGTCAGAGGGCCAGTGCACAAAACAGGGAACAGAATACCACTGGCTATTTGCTCCAGAAGCTACCTCCCTGGAAACTGCCCCTAACTCTTTCTGGAGTAGGAAGTAGGAGCCCCCAGCCCTCCCCTTCATTGCAGAGATAAGGAACTTGGTCAGCCTGTGACAGTGATAGATGTCATCACACCTGGCTTGGCTCCAGCCTGGGGTGGAGACCTCATCGTCTAGCCCCATCTCCTAACCCAGCTCAGATTCCCAAATAGGTTCTCAAGTGCTTTCCTGCTTGAAAAAAATTATAAATTGTATGATATAACCACATACAAGCAATTATAATTTGTTATCCATTTTCGTTTTATTTTTGAATGCTTTCTATTTTCTTCCAAGCTTCCAAGCTTCCTAACTTTTTACTGAATCTGCCCCTGTCCCTTCTCCTGCCTTCTCTGTGGTCTACATGGATTATTTAACAGAGTTCGCAGATAAAGTCAAAATAAAAGACATGCTCTAGAAACAATCCAAATGTTCCATCAACCAATCAATGGATGGATAAATAAAATGTGGTGTATCCATACAAGAGAATATTAGTTGCCATAAAAAACAGTGAAGTACTGACATGCTACAATGTGGATGAACCTCAGAAACATGATGCTAAGTGAAAGAAGCCAGACACAAAAGTTACATATTGTCTGATTCCATTTATGTGAACTGCCCAGAGTAGGTAAATCCATAGAGACAGAATGAAGGTAGGTGGTTAGCAGGGGCTAGGAGGTGGGGGGGGAAGAGGAAATAATCACTTGATGGGTACAGGGTAGGGGTTTCTTTTGGTGTGATAAAAATGCTTTGGAACTAGGGGCACCTGGGTGGCCCAGTTGGTTGAATGTCCGACTCTTGATTTTGGCTCAGGTCATGATCTCAGGGTCATGGGATTGAGCCCTGAGTAGGGCTCTGCACTCAGCAGGGAGTCTGCTTGAGATTCTCTCGCCCTCTCCCTCTGCCCCTCCCCCCACTCATGCACACTCTCTGTCTCTCTAAAATAAATAAATAAATAGATAAAATCTTTTTAAAAAATGCTTTGGAACTAGATAGAGGTAGTAGTTACACAACATTGTGAAGGTTCTAAATGCCACTGACTTGGACACTTTAATATGCCTAAAATGGTTAATTTCATGTTATGTGAATTTCACCTCAATAATTAAAAAAAAGATATAGTCCAAAGTATTGTTTGCACTCTGTCCCCATCCACCCACAACCCCCTTCCTTCTTGCCCAACTTCCTGCTAGAAGTAACAATTAAAAAAAAAATTTACTACTGAAGATTTCAAACAGATGTAAAAGTAGACAGATTAGTATAACAAACCACTGTGTGCCCATCGCCCAGCTTCCTCAAATATCGTCTCGTGGCAGGCTTGATTCTTTTCTGCTGTTCACTTGTCTATCCACGGATTACTTGAAGCAAATCCTAGACACCATATTATTTCGCTTATAAATAATTCAGTATATATAAAAGATAAGAACCCTTTAAAAAAACATAATCACAATAGGTAGCACTTTTAATAATATTTTGTTTCTTTCATATTTCTTTATGCACTACAAGGAATATATTATTTTCCCTTTTCTTACATCAAAGGGAACATAATGAAAATGCTATCCTGTACCTCGGTCCTTTCACCTGTCAGAATATTCTGTAGATCTCTCCCACGTCAGCACATAGTGATCCTCTTTGGGTTTTTTCCAAGTGCGTAATATTCTATCATATGGCTGCACTGCAGTTTATTTGCCCATTCTCTATTTCTGGGTGTTTAGGTGTTTTCCTTGATAGTCTGGGCTGGACACTGCAGACAGAGGGGTCAAAGGCAAATCGTATTTGGCTCCTGGCCTCAAGGAGCCTGGACTAGGCAGATTTTCCAGAAACAGAACTATTGGAAAGAGAATCCTCCTGGGGCCCTCTGTTCTTCTTTATGTGATATCCCAATGTGGTATTTCTGAATGATATCTCTGTGTGGCATCTCTATATGGTATCTCTGTGTGGCCTCTCTATGTGGCCTATGCAGCATTTCTGTGGCATCTCTGTGTAGTTTCTCTCTATGTGGTTAGCTTGGACTTCCTTCCAACATGGTGGTCTCAATGCAGTTGACCTTATTTCAAGATGGCTGGCTCCCCTCAGAACAGAAAAGCAAAACTTCCAGGCCTTTTTCAGGCTCGAGCCTGGGACAGACATAATGTCACTCCTGCTGCATGCTGAACATCCATTTGCACACTGGGAAGTGAGGACACTATTCCATCCACATAGGGAATGTCTTAGAAAGTCTGGATACTCAGTGTCATCAGACAGAGCACTGGACTGTCAGAGACCCAGCTCTTGGAGTAACTTCCTATGTGACCTAGCCCAAGACTCACTCCCTCTCTGAATCTAAAATGAGGGTAATAGAAATATTAGCCAGTCACCTACCTGCCTCACCAGACTGTTGCGAGGTCCGAATGAGATAAGACAGTAATAACCATGAAAGGTGTTGGCAGCTGGGTTCAGCAGGGTTCTGGGAACTTCCCACCCTGGAGCTCCCACCTCTGTTGCCAGGATTCCTGGGGGCAGGATCTGGGAGCATAGGCACCCATTGGTGGGTAGGACTCGAGCCCAATGGGGCGTAGGGGGCTAACTTTTACTGAGTGTTTAAAACCCACTGGGGGCTTTGCAGCTTTTACATCTTAAATCCTCAGAGCAGTTCTGTAAGCTAAGTGTCACTTCTGCCCCTTGGATAGATATCCCCACAGTGCCACAGCTGAGTGACAGAGCCAGAACCCCAGCTTGGGCCCATCAGGCTCCCCACCTCGTGCCCTTTACCCACAGAGCTGACGCTGGCTGGGGAGAGAGACTCTTGGCAAAATACCAGAATTTTCCTTACTGTGAACACTGTCGACTTTAATTAGATTAATTTTCACTTGTCTTTTGCCTTCAGGGGGTTTAAAGATGATACAGTGGGATTTCAGCCATGCACTATGAGTAGAACTGAGTGAGAACCTCCAAGGCTGAGAATCAGTCAGAGGCACATTTATTTATCCATGTGCCCCCCTTGCCCCCCAAGAAGCCCTGCTCATCCCCCGAGGGCAGGGATGGTCCGTGGAGACCCAGCCTCTTAGTCTAGTTCTGCTCTCCTGGGCTGTTCTCGGCTCCCCAGCCCGGCCCGTCACACATGCTGCCGGCCCGGCACGCAGTTTCATGAAAGCTACTTTGTGCCTGTGTCTGCACGGGGCTGTGTGGCCCCGGCCCCCGGCCCCCGGCCCCGGTTCTCGGGAGTAAATAAGCATCAGCAGCTGCTCCGGCCATCTTCTCAGGGAGACTGCCCAAGGAAGGGTGCTTGTCTGGATCCAGGCCTTAGGAAATGAGAGCTCTTTGCCCAGTTTCAGCCTTGCTTTTTCATCCCGGGAAGCCCACAACACACGTTTGTGGGGGCCCAGGGCCTGCCAGGCGGGCCCTGAGCTGGGGAAACGTGCCTTGTGGAACAATTGGCCTCAGAGGGAACTTGCCAAAGAACAATTGGGACTTGTGGATGGTCTCTTCGCTGACCTCGGGCAGCACTGGCCGCATGTAGGGCCCCCACGCGTGCCCGCCTGCCCAGCTCGGGAGCCTGCCTTCTGGGAGATGTGGGTGTTCGGTCACTGGCACCCAGGCTGCCCGGGGCAGTGCTGACCTTTGGAAGGGCGGACGTGTGGCCTTTGGGGCTTTGCCAGGCCAGCCTCCAGCCTCTCTCCTGTCCAGCAGGGTGCTTTCCCTTCTCCTCCGGCCTGGCCATTTTTATTGGAAAACCAGAAACACATAAGTGTTTTGCAATAATTGCGGGAGACGGGGCCCATGGGTACCTCACCTCCTTTTTCTGAGATGAGGCTTTTGTTCATCTGAAGACCTTGGCCCGTTTGCCCCACCTCTCGCTGGCATCCTCATCCGGGGCCTGGCTCACTGCTGTCCTCGCTCTCTGGGTCCCCTTTCTCTGCGGGTCTCCACTTGAGCCAACACGACTGTACTTCTGGCCAATACGCCAGAATAAGTAGGCGGAAAGCCGTCTCCAAACGGGGACCCTGTTTTCCAGATTCACTGTGCCAGCTGAGGCAGAACTGTTTAACCGCGAACCCTGAGTTTCCAGTAAAACCAAATAAAACATGGTCCCGTGGAGGCCAAAGCACAGGATTTGCGTGTGACACAAAGCAACGAGAAGAAGGAAATAGGTTAGGATTTGGTCTGCTCCGCTGTGCCTTTTAAAATTCTTCTGTTGTCGCCTGTCATTCCCTACTCTGCCTCATAAGCTTGGTGTTTGGGGATTTCAGCGCTTGTCTTTTGTGTGGTTTTGGGTTTTGGCTTTCTCCATCAAGGGAATAGTGTTCTAAAAGGTTGAAATTGCTAATTATTCTTAAAACCTGGAGAGCCCCTTATGTGGGATGTGTGATATTAGAGCCCTTTCCTCTGTCAGCCGTGACAGTGAATGTGCGTACGGAGCCTCCAGGGGAGGGTTTCGAGGGGAATTACTGAAGAGGAATCATTGTACCCGCTCAGGAAAAGCCACCGAAGAGTGACTCTGATCGGGGGGGCATATGGAAGGCATAAGGTGGGAGGTCTGACTCGGGCACAGCGTCGGGCATGAGTCGTGGCCTCTCCTCCCCTTCGGTGACCCAGGAGGAGAGGGGTCTGCCCACGGTCCCTGTGTCACGGTATGGTACTGAGCAGAGACTGCTGGCCTGGGGACTCTGACCGACTCTCGGGAACTTGAGGTTTGAGACACGAGGAGAAAACCACAAGAAATTATGGCTCCAGAGAAATACCGCCTCATCCAACCCAGGCAGGGAGTTTGGGTTAAAATGGACTCTGACGTGTGTCCCTGCTGTGGGACCAGAGGATGGTGACGGAGTTCAGGTGTTTGAGGCAGGTGGTGTCCAAAGCCACATCCAGAAGAAGATAATCTAGTTTGGGGGATCTGTTATTCTTTTGCCCTAAGAGATGTTAATCCAGACGGAGTGTGGGGGGATCGGCTCCTGAGATGCGCCCTTCCGTCTGACTTCTCTCACACTTCCTCTTGGTCTTTCTTCTTTTGTCTTCAACCAGATCACCTAAGTATGTGCTGTGGCCCTGCGTGGGCCCTCATCTCCTGTTCTTCCCCTGTAATTTCTTTAAAATAAAAGCTTTATTGAGATATAATTCATATACCACAGAAATTCACCCTTTTAAAGTAGGTGGCTTTTTCTGATTTCACTCGTATGTGGAATTTAAGAAACAAAACAAAGGAACAAAGAAAAAAAGAGAGAGAGAGACAAACCAAGAAACAGACTCTCAACTATGAAAACTAAGAAAACAAACTGATGGTCACCAGAGGGGAAGTGGGTGGGGGGTGGGTGAAAGAGGTGATGGGGATTAAGGGGTGCACTTGTCATAATGAGCACTGAGTAATGTCTGGAATTGTTGAATCATTATACTGTATGCCTGAAACTAATTTAACATTGTATGTTAAGTATGCTGGAATTAAAATTAAAAACTTAATTAAAAAATCAAAATAAAAAAGTAGGTGGCTTTTAATATATTCACAATGTTGTACAACCAGCACTACTATCCAGAACATTTTCTAGATACATCATTTTCTATTTTATTTTATCTTATCTTATCTTACTTTATTTATTTTTGAGAGAAAGAGAAAGACAGCATGCCCGCGAGGTGTGGGGGGGGGGGTTGGGGAGGGGCAGAGGGAGAGAGAGAATCCCAAGCAGGCTCCATGCCCAGCGAAGAACCCAATGTGGGGCTTGAGAACACGACCCGAGCTGAAATCAAGAGGCAGGCGCTTAACCGATTAAGCCACCCAGGCTCCCCTAGATACATCATTTTCTAAAACAGTGCCATCCAGAGCATTTCCATTACCTCCTATACCCATTTGCAGTCCCTCCTTATTTCTCCTCAACTCCTTCAGCCCTAGGCAACAACTAATCTACTTTCTTTCTCTATAGATTTGCCTATTCTGCACATTTCACATAAATGGAGTTATGTAATATGTGGTCTTTTGTGTCTGTCTTCTTTCACCTAGTATAGTGCTTTCAAGATTCATGTTGTAGCATGGATCAGTGCTTTATTCCTTTTTATTGCCAGATGATATTCCAATAAATGGTTATTCCGCATTTAATGTATCCATTAGCCGATGGGTGATCATTTGTGGGTTGTTTCCAAACTTCAGTTATGAATAATGCTACCGTGAGTATTCATGTATAAGTTTTCATATGGACATACATTTTTAATTTTCTTGGATATGTACCTAGGAGTAGAATTGTTGGGTTATATGGTATTAACCCTTTGAGGAATTGCCAGACTGTTTTCCAAAGTGACAGCACCATTTTACATTCCCATCAGCAATGTATGAGGGTTCCAGTTTCTCTACATCCTCACCAACACCTGGTATGGTGTGTCTTTTTGATCACAGTCATCCTAGTGGATGTGAAGTGTTGTCTTACTGTGGTTTTGATTTGCATTTCCTTAATGACTAAGGATATTGAACATCTTTTCATGTGCTTTGTAGTGTTAAAAGTTCAGGTTTACCTGTTCATCGAAGGGCAATGGGCCACTCGTGTGTCTTCTTTGGAGAAATGTCTCTTCAAATTTTTGCTTGTTTTCTAATTTGGTGATGTGTCCTTTCATTGTTGAGTTGTAAGAGTTTTTTATGCTCTTATCAGATCTATGATTTGCAGTATTTTCTCCCATTCCATGGGTTGTCATTTCACTTTCTTGATGATGTTCTTTGAAGCCCTATGTTTTTCATTTTGATGGAGTCTAATTTATCATTCTTTATTATTTCATTGCTTGTGTGTTTGTGTCATCACTAAAAAACTATCACGTCATCCAGGGTCATAAAGATTTATTCGTATGTTTTCTACAAGTTTTGTAATGTTCTTACCTTTAGGTCTGTGATCTTTTGGGGTTAGTTTTGATGTATGATGTGAAATACAGGGCCAGCTTGTTCTTCTACACATGGATATCCTGTTGTCTCACTGCTACTTACTGAGAAAACTATTCGTTTCCCATTGATTGGTCTTTTTTTTTTTTTTATCATGCCTTTTTCCTACTCCGAAATAACTGCCGGCTCTTTCTCTCCCTCTTCCTCATGTACACGTGTGCACGCGCACACTCACACACACACACACACACACACACACACACACACACACCTGCCATCCTCTCCTGAAGTAATGGGCATCTCCGCTGCTTGACAGAGGCCTCCATGCAGCCCAGGGCCTTGTCCCTAATTCCCAGGATTCTTTCCCAGACAGAGCTCTGCTTTCTCAGGTGTCTCTATGCACTCATTTTTCTCCTAGCGGGGGTATTCACCTCTTCCAGGGGAAGGGCATGAAGGAGGAGCTCATGTGACTGCAAAGACCCACACTAGTGCATTATCTTTTCACAACTGTATTTCCGGCTCCCAAGCCAGGTAAGCTTTCTTGGGGCCCCTCATCCTTCAGAACAGTCTTCACTGATTGGATAATTAAATGGAGGTTTCTATAAGGCCTCTGGCTGACAAATGGCTCATTAAAGTATTGGTTCATCCATCCATTCACCCAGCCATCTGTCCATTCATCCATTCATCCATCCATCCATCCATCCATCTGTCCGTCTTTTCTTTCTGTCCGTCAATCCATCCATCCCTCTGTCCGTCCACCTATCTCTCCATCCATCCATCCTTCCATCCATCCATCTGTCCTCCCACCCACCCGTCCGTCCATTGTCTCTGTATCCATCTACTAAAAAGGAAAAGGGCCGGTTGCTTGGCCCCTGCTGGCTAGGTCAGAGTTGTGCTACAGGTTTGTATTATAAGCTCAGATTTATCTGACCATCCCAAGGGTAGCAAATTTCCCAGAAATCCAGACTGAGTTTATCCTGCTGTTTTCCCTGGCAGAATGCTTGGTGAAGGTCATTGGCACAGGGGATCTTTTGGTGTGTGAGGAGGTCTTCTCAGGAGGCCAATGACCACCTGGTGAGCAAGAGTTAGAGTAGAGGGACAGGGTGGTCTCAGGGCCCCTTCCTCCACTCCAGGTGTATTTCTGTCTAAAGTGTGATTTCTGCTCATTAGAATTGAGTGCCACAGGATGGAGGTGGGGGCTGAGAAGTTCGCACTCTCGGGTGACTGATGCCGACCATTGGCCGCAAGTGATAGTACCCTGGGGACCTCTGGCTCCGTCTCACCTTAGAGCAGTTCCGTTCTCTATGTCCTGAGATTGGGCCCACACTGAACAGCTTTGGACTCCCTGATCCCATCACTGCTATCTGGAAAATTGGGGTTTTGACCTTGATCCACATTTTGGGAATACTTTCTGATGGGGGCTTTAATCCCTGGCCACAGTTTACCTGGACCACCCCTCTTTCTGGAAGCACAGGGTGTGTCTGCCCAGATGCCAGGCTGCTTCACCTGTTGGGCGTTCTTCCTTAGGGTTCCCGTATTCTGTCCCACAAGCTGGCCTCTATTTCTGCATCTCCCTGATTCCCCAAGAATCAGGGTCTAGCCTGAACCTCAGTGGAGGACAGGTCCCCTGGGAGCCCTTGGCAGTATGTAGATTGACCATTGGGGTGGGGGGTGGGGGTGGGGATTAGAAAGCAGCTAACCCAGTTGCCAGAAGCATCATCTCAGACATCCTCTTGTTGCTCCAGAAACCAGATCCTTCTGCAGGCTCGCCTCAGAGCCGACTTCTTCTTTCCATTTACCCATGAGTTGCCATGACTTTGCCGAGTCATCATACACTCCTTCTTCAACGTCATGCCAGCACCAGCCCCCTGATATTCATTTCTATACATTTTCCACTTCACAGCGAGGAAAGGTGAGGCAGCAAGACTCTATTTTCACAAATACCACAGCTGATCACTGATTTTTTATTTTTGGAGGAAAAAGTCCTGAGATCTACCACATCCCAGTAGGAGTTACAAAACTTAGCAGCCCTGTGTCCAGAACTACACTTCGGTCCTTGAATTTTCAAAAATAATTCTTGCCACCACCTTAGGTTTGGGAACTTTAGTCCGGGCCCCAGCTCCCTGTTCCAAGGGCTTTCCTTCTTGTTTTGTTTTTGTTTTTTCTGCTACCTGTGTCTGGGTTGGATCTAAAGGCTCTCCTCTCCTCGCTGGGCTCCTGCAGACTTCCTGGCATTTCTCTGACACTGGCACTTCCTCTGAGGGAAGCAGAGGAGAGGAATGAAGAGGAGCTGGCTGGGGAGGGAAAGGAATGCGTCCTCTGTTGGCAGAAATGGATCAGAGCAAGTGGCTGGTTTGCTCCCTGGGGTCAGGCTTTCATCACTGTGGCATTGCTGTGGGTCAGCACCTCCAATATGCCTAGGGCCATGTTCCTCACTCAACTCACCATGCCGTGTCTGTGATGGGGGCTGACCTTCATGCCGACCTTCAGGGGGCATTTGGGCAGTGGGACTGGACGGAGCCTGAGCACAGCCTCTGTTGCCCCTGCCGTGTGGCTGATCCCCCAGCCCACCTGGTCCTGGGAGGGAAATCTCTAGCCCTACCTTGGTGGTGGGGGGGGGGGGGCAGGTACGTGACAGCAGGTGCTCCAAGCATTGGCCCCGAGGGGTTCTTAAGCCTCCCAAAGAGCGAAGAACGACAGAGAAGTGGGTCTGGGGAAAGGAAGTTCTGTCTAACTGGTAGTCTGTGGAATAAGGTGCTGCAGAAAATTTTAATGAATGCCCTGTTACCTTAATGCTCTCAGAGTGTGAAGTGTATCCTAGGAATGTGCAAAGTGTATCATAGGAATGTGTGAAGTGTGTCATAGTGCATCATAGGAATGAGAGCGAGTCCAACCCAAGAGAACTTTGAATTCAGGTTTCATTACTCTTGGATTTATAGATTGGCAGGGGAGGAAGCTGGACTATTTTTAGGCAGCACTGTATTAATTTTGTAATTAACAGACAGCGTGCCCCTGCTACACGTGCTCCTTGCTCATGCCGTATTGTGATTAGTGTTTTAATCATCATCAAACAACATCATACGGCCTTTCTGGGCCTGGAACATGCGGCCTGCTTCTCACTGCTCTGTCCTCTGTGCTGGGCACCTGAGCATACCAGGAGGGTGGATTCTGTGGCGGAAGGCCCAGATGACTGGGGAGTTGACCAGTGAGAAGTTTGGTAGGTGGCAGGAGCAGCTTGACCAGACCATGGAGGGACAGAAAGCATGTAGCATCTGGGGAAGGGCAAGTGACAAGGAGTGCTGGGATGAAGTTGGGGACCAATGGAAAGAGGCAGGACAGGTGGTGCCTTGAATATCAAATCACTTTTCTCTTGTTTTTAGGGAGCCAGGGCTGAAAACATGTGCTGTGTTGAAAGAACATGAGCGTTTTCTGACCCTTGGTCTTTCTGAAGACTGAACTCTCTCACCCATGTGGCACCTTTGTCGGAATTAGGAAAAGGCATCCCTTATCTTGGTGGATGAATTTTGAGGAAAGCAACCCCTTCCCCTTCTTCTCCTCCCCAGGTGGCTGCAGCCTTGCATCAGGGCACATGGTTGGACAAATGCTGGTTCTTGGTTGGATATGAGCTGGTTCTTGGCCCTTACTCACTGTCTGGGTGGATATCTTTGAGCAGTGCACAAACTACACAACTGAATAGGGTCACCCTTTTAAGATTTAAGGTCTAGGTTTAGGCTTTTGATTGGAGAGAGTACAATATGGGAAGACTTCCTGGGTCACCCAACTCTGATCACCCTGTTGATTTCCATCCTTCTCTTGGCTGTATATTGCTGTTTTTTCCCGCAAAGAACCAGGGCCTGTTACCGCTGAAGGTCAGAACATTTACAAGTACATTGATTACAGTTTCCAAGTGTTGGTCCTGGACCCCAAAGAACATTGCCATCACCCAAGGAGCTTATCAAAATGCAGATTCCTCTTCCCCAGACTTATGTGCGATTCAGAAAGTAGAAGAGAGCCCAAGAATATGTATTTTTTGTAAGTTCCCAGCTGGAAACCACAGATCTAGCTCATCTCGTCAATTTATAGATAAAGAAACAGACCTAGAGAGGAGTGTTGACTTGCCCAGGGTGGGAGGTGACACCTGACATTTTCAGTGTGGCCTCCTTGGACCACTCCACGTGAACCCCCCTCCCCTCTCCGCTGGCTCTTTCCCTGTTCCCCCCACCACTGACAGTCCCTAAGGCCAGGAACCTGGCTCTGTACCATTTGGTTTGCTGATCACTTCCTGTTAATGTTTTTCTTCTTCTTAGTATTAACAGTATGTTACTGAAGTATAATTTACATACAGGATACACGCATGAATCTTTAGCGCATGGCTTGAGGGATTTTGACAAATGTTTATGTTCATGTAACTATTGCTCAGACCAAAATAAAGATCATTTCCATCACCCCAGAAGGTCATCAGTGGCTCTAAACACACATTAGGAAGGCTAGTGAGGATGGAGTGCACCTGTTTGGGGGACAGGGACAACCTCTCCCATTTGTTCCCTGTGTGTCTTATGTCCTCTGCAATTCCCCTTGGACGGCTGGGGCCTGTGTATGGGGCAGGGCTCAGGGAGCAGCAGGAATGACTTGTTGCCAAATTTCTCAAACCCAAAACACCTTCACGTGCCAGGGCCAGACCAAACGGCAGGATAAAAGTGGTACAGTTATTTGGACTGTCAAAAGCACTGGAAGACCATTCAGGAAAATTTGTCCTGTTTTTGAAATAAAGGGAGGCACAGAGAGCAGAACAAAAATCATTTGGACGGTGGAGATAAAAAATTACCTTTAAAGAAAGTTCCAGCTTGGCCTGAGCTTTCCGTAACCCCAGCCCTGGCTCCTCAGGGATGATGCAGTCTCCTCCTGGCCAGTCCCAGCCTTGGGGAGGGCTCATGGAGTACCAGTTATGGCATTGCTGGAGCCCATCAGAGGACCCCACAGCCTGCAGTGAGGTTGGGGTAGGGCCTGGGAACACAGCCTGGACACTGACACCACCCTCACCCCTGGGGCAGCCTGCTAGAAGGATGTCAGCCCTGGCTCCCATGCGGGTAGCCCACCCTCCAAGGCTTGCTTTGAAGAGTCCACACTTCTAAGACGCAAAGCTGTGAACAGGGGCCTGTGGGATTTTCATTCTGTCCCTTAGAGGGGTGGGGCGTGCAAGAGATGCAATCTACGGCAGTCTTGTGAGGCGGCTGGGATTTTGCTAAAGGGCCTTGCCTGTCATTCCTCCTTTAGGGACAGGATCTGCTCGAAGCATTTGAGCTGATGCCCCAGGCTCTGAGAACCACCAGTGCTCCATAGCACTCCCTTTCTGTGTCCCATGCTCTTGTTTTAGGCTCTCTTTTCTTTTGCCTCAACTTCATGACTCTTTATAGCTGAGCTAGAACAAAGAACAAAGAATGTTTTCCTCTTTGGGTGAACTCTCTGTGAGCTTTATGGTATTGCCAGGGCTGACTCCAAGAGCTATCCTGTGGGTTGTGGCCTCTGCCCTTAGTTTTCCCAAGGACATACGTAGTGAATTGTCGAAGACATCTTTGGTTATTTTCTTGATTCCCAGGTTATGCCTGGATTTCAGGATTTTTCAGGTTGCACACATTTTCACCCCTGCTAGCCGCATGTGAGAACACGAGTCTCCCCAACACTGGGTATTAGCATTCCTTTGCACCCTGCCCAATTTGATGGGTGTAAAATTGGATCTCATTTGGCTTTGCATTTCTTTGATCCCTAGTGAACCTGAAGATTTTTGCAGGCATTTATAGACTGCATGTATTTCTTCCCTTGGAAATTTACTTTTGCATGCTCTTTGCTTATGTTTCTAGTAATGTATGCATCTTTTTCTTTCATTTTAGTGAGAGATCTTAATTTATAGGTTAAGGCCTTGATTTCCAGTTTTGTTTCTTTTTTTTTTTTAAGATTTTAGTTATTTATTTGACAGAGAGAGACACAGTGAGAGAGGGAACACAAGCAGGGGGAGTGGGAGAGGGAGAAGCAGGCTTCCCGCTCAGCAGACAGCCCAATGTGGGGCTCGATCCCAGAACCCTGGGACCATGACCTGAGCTAAAGGCAGACGCTTAATGACTGAGCCACCCAGGCGCCCCTGATTTCCAGTTTTTAAACAATATTTATCTCACCTGGATAAATCTAGATAGACTCAGACTTGGAACAACTTAAATTAACTGCAAAGTGGTACCTGGCCACCAGTCATGGGCCCATCTCCAAAGTAGTCTTTGGGAGAGCTAGGAAAGGCACCCCTTCTAGGCAGGCACAGCTCCATTCCTAAGTGCAGGGCCTAGTGAGCAGCACACGGGTGGATCTTAGCCGGTTCTGGGTCCCTCGGCCAGGCACCCCTGTTCCGAGCACAGCTGCACAGCCTACAGGATCCAGAGAGCCTACGTCACCATAAGCAGCCACTCTGAATGTTGTAAAACTGAGTCGAGGGGCGCCTGGGTGGCTCAGTTGGTTAAGCGGCTGCCTTCGGCTCAGGTCATGATCTCGGGGTCCTGGGATTGAGCCCCATATCGGGCTCTCAGGAGTCTGCTTCTCCCTCTTCCTTTGCTCCCCACTTGTGCTCTCTCTCTCTCTCAGAAAGATAAATAAAATCTTTAAAAAAAAAAACAAAACTGAGTCGAGCCAGTTTTGAAAATAATACCCAAACTCCAAGGCATTGGATAGTACAATTTTTACTATAATCGAACCTCCTAAACCGTTGACATGGGCATCATGGTGTTTTGAGTGGAATCTGAACTCGGTTAGCCTTGATTTGGTTTGAGTAGCAACCACAAAGGCCTACAGGAGAGTTAAGAGGCAGTGGAGCCAGTCCTGCCTTTGGGACTAATGAATGATGTGACTTTGGCAAGCCAGCTAGCTTCACGGGGCCTCAGTACTCTCCCCAGTAAAGGGGAAGCTGCAACGAAGTAAACTCCTGGGTCGTTCTCAGCACTAAATATCCGTGAGTCCAAGTGCTAGCTATATTTTTTTTTTCCACAAAAAGATTGTGATATATTTAAAACAGCTTTGCTGTATTTTTTTCTTTAGCATCTGAGTTATATAAAAGCAAAAACATTTCAAAATCCAGTACATATGTTTTTGCATTTCACCAAATTTCAGTCTGACTTAGTTATGTTCCCAGTGTGTCCAAAACCAGTCCTCTCTTCTAGGTTTTTCCCTGAGGGCATCTTGGGTGTCTGTGCAGTCACTGGCGAGAAGGCAGGTGCATCTGACAATGGGATACTGGTCAAATCAGTATCTTAGGACATTCCATCTCCTTCTTCTTCCCCTCCTCAGTAACCACTCCTGGAATGTTCCCTTGGCGAGGCTCGGAAGCGAGCACGGCTTCAAAGACCTCGTTGCCTTTTGGGAGCGGTGGCACAAGCCTGACCTTACCAGGACCCTCCTGTGTGCCAGCTCCATGGCCATTCTGCCTTTGCTCCATTACTGTGCTGGCTCTCTTGGCAGCCACTCCCACTGAGGACCCCTCCCGCCCCCAACTCTCACTGCCTTTGACTCCCACGACCACGTTCCTCTGCTCCCCCGTGCCTTCCTTGATCCACACATCTGCCCTGTTCTCAGTGGCCTGTCCAAGGGGGATTTCCTGGGGTCCTAGTCGCAGTGCCTTCCCCCACTTGCCCTCCTCCTGCATCCTCTCACCTCCTCGGGTGACCCTGGTTGTCACCTGAGTGCCATTGACTGTCACATCTGTTCTCTACACCAGGCCTGTTCTCTGATCCCACCCACCTGCTTCCTGGACTCTTGACCTCAGGCACCCTCTAAATCCAGTGGTCCCGTCCATGCCCCTGCTGGGGTTTGTCTTCCTCTCACCCAGCTAGCCCCCCAGGCCTGCATCCTGCCTCCCCTCCCTGCCTGTCCCCGCGGACACACTCACTGACTCGGGCCATTGCTGCCCGCATAGCTTTCGCCAGGCCGTTCCCTGCCACCAGGGCCAAGCCCACGACTTCTCTGTCCTGGCCTTGTGCTGTTCTATCCCTTGCTCCTCTGCCTCCAGCCTCTCCCCCTCCCAGTCTGCCTTTGTTCTTTTGGTGCAAACTTAAAACAAGGAAAACTCCTGTCCTGGGAATGAATCTCCTTGGATATCTTTGCTCCGTCGCTTTACCGCACCCCTTCCTGTGTAGGGGAGGTTGCAAACTTGCAAGGATGAACTTGACCTATGCTTTATCAAGGTGGCCTTCCCCCTCCCCGTTTCTGTTGCCCCTCAGCACAGTGTAGGCAGGGGGAGATCAGCCCTGTGCTCTTCTCCATCCTTCCCTGAGTTAATCCCCTCTCACCACCACCCCTCCCATCCTCCTCCAGATGCTTAGTAGATCCAAGAACCCAGAGTTGGGTGTCAGAGCTGGAAGGAGCCTGTCTGATCCAACTTTTTACATTTTACACAGAAAAGGGAACCGAGGCCCAGGGGAGGGGCATGTTGAGGGTCACACAGCTAGGTGTTGGTGGTGGGTCCTCCTGGAAGCGTGCGTACCAGTATCCTGGGGCTGCTGTAACAAATCACCACAACCTGGGTGGCTCAGAACAACACAAATGTATTCTTACACGGTTCTGGAGGCCAGAAGTTGGAAATCAAGGTGTCGGCAAGGCCGTGCTTCCTCTGACATCACTAGGGGAGGATCCTTCCTTGCCTCTTCCCGGCTCCTGCTGGTGGCCGCCGGTCCTTGGTGCTCCTCGTGTTGTGGATGTGTTGCCCCAGTCTCTGCCTCTGTCTTCACATGGGCTTCTCCCTATGTGTGTCTCTGGGTCTGAATTTCCCTCTTTTTACAAAGACACCAGTTACTGGCTTCAGGGCCTATCCGACACCAGGAAGACCTCAACTTTACTTCATTCCATCCTCAAAGACCCTACTTCCAGATAAGGTCACATTCGCAGATGGGGGCGGGTGGTTAAGTCTTCAGGGTGTCTTTCTGCGGGATACCATCCAACCCACAACCCATCCCTGTCTGTGGTGCCACGGAGGCCGTGTGAGGTGTGGTTCACACTGGGTCGTCTTGCAGAGGATCCCGCCTGGTATTTTAGGTTGGAAACTCTCAGTGTGCTGCTTGTTGGACCTGTACTCTTAATAAACAGTTTGTGAGGAGTGAGCTTCTTTGTGTGTGTGTATGTGTGTGTGTGTGTGCGTGCGCACGCACGCGCGTGCGCGTGAGGGATGGTAGATGAAAGTCACATGGACCTCCTTTTGATACGTGGCCACCCATTTCAGGCCAGGGGAAGGGAGAATTGTCTCACAGGAGCAACATTCTTGCTTGTTAACCCTTTGTCCTTGTTCCAGTCTGGAGAGTGAACTTGCACGTGCTCCAGAACCTAGCTGCTGCGCATTCTCCCCGTTATATTAAGCTAAGCTAACAGGCTTGCTCCTGTTTTCCTTTATAGGCAAGTGCCTTATGCTGCTGGGGTTTTTTTTGTTTTGTTTTTTTTTTTTGATTGCTCTGAAATTTCATTGTTGCTCTGGCCCTCCTGACCTCTGTCTGGCCTTTGCCCGGGTGCAGAGTTTCTGAGTCAGCGTTTTGGGAGGGCCGGAGGGCGGGCAGCATGATTTTCCATAACGGCAGAGGTTCGGGCCCTCGGCCTGCAGGTGGGGAGCGGCGTGGGGCTGGGGCTCCATATTTAGTCTGGAATCCAGGTCCCAGCTGTAGCTCTGAGGCCCAGTGGATGCCAGAGTGGGCGGAGCACCGGCGCTGAGCCAGGGCCGCCACGCCTGCCAGCACAGCTGGGGACAGAGGGAACAGCCCATCTGTGCCAGGCCTGCCCCCTTGCCTGCCTGCACAATGACCAGGAGGCCCCGGGGAGAGGGACGGTGAGGCAAGCAAATACGGATTTCCGGAAGATGAGAGCTGGAAAGGGCCTCCGAGGTGACATAGGCCAATGCCCCTTTTCTATGGGTACAGACACCAGGCTGGTCCAGAGAGGTGACTTGCCCAAGGTCACATGGTTAGTTCGTTAACTACAGAAGCCACTAGACTTGGGTTTCTGGAGTCTGAGTCCTTTGCCTTTCCTCGGAACGATGCTGCCCCAGGGGCTGCGCTGCCATGAGGATTGGGTGGGGGGGCCTTCGAGCCTCAGCTTTACCAGAGACGGGGAAGAGAATGACCAGTGCCCCTGGCCGCACCCAGATTGGGAGGAGACAGGTGTCTGTTTTAGACCTCGTCTTGCCTCCCCTTCTGTGCCACTGTCTGTTTCCCACTGGCCTCTGCCCCTCCTTACCCACCTCCACCCCTAGTGAAACCTGCTGGTGTGAGTCATTGACACTGTAGTGTGAACGTCAGACCTCTCCCAGGGGGACTGAGGACTCATCCCTTGGAGTCAGACAGATGCAGCGTTCCAGGGCATGTGGTAAGGTACATGCGGGTGGAAAGAGGCGGACCTCAGGAACGGAAGATGCTCCAGGACCAGCTCTCTCTCCTCACGCTCTCAGAGCATCTCAGCTCCCCTCTGGTGCCTGCCCTGTCTTCCTTGTGCACAGACTGGTGACCCATTGCATGCTCTACAGTCCAGACCTGCTCAGGAGCTGGGCTGATGGCCTTGCTGATGACCCTCCCTCTTCCAGGGCGGAGTCCGCCCACCAGGCCACCTCGTGGGTCCCAGCAGCCGGAGAGTGGCCCACTGTTGGGTGTGGCCACTTGTGGGCCCAGAGCAGCCTGGCCTAAATCTGGCACCAGGACATGTGGGAGGGCATAGCTTCAGCATCGGGAAGAGCTGTGCCCCCTGACAGCAGTCCCCATGGCCCCGTGGCCCCTCCCCGTGTCCCCCGGATGTCCATGTGCCCCTTCCTGCTCTGTGCTCATCATATCGGGGCCTTCCTGGTCCTCTGGTTCCTCATCTCTAAGATGGGATCCCTCTCACAGACTAGGGGGAAGGTTGGAGACGATGCGTGGAAAGGCTTAGCTCCCAGCAGCCACCCACTACTGCTCTTATTATGAAATTTGTTGCCTCAGGTAATCCTCACAGCAACCCTGGGAGGGGGGCCGGGCCAGTACTCTCCAGCTTCGGGAACTGGTAGTAGAGCTGGAAAGGGACCCACTGGGCCCTTCAGATTGCCGGTGCGGTGTTCTGGCCACTGAAACAGCCTGGCCATATTTGTGGGCTTGGGGGTGGTTGTCTCCCCTGCCCCAGTGCACCCAGATACTGGTGAGTAAACCATCGTGAAGCTCTCCACCTGCCAGGCACCTTACTTCCCCCGGATGGTTTTGAAGTCATGCTCCCTGACATGCCAGGGGCCATGGCTCAGACTCAGTGGAGAAGCCGTGGGTGTCCAGTGCTCAGGGAGCGGGTTAACACCGACACAGGGCTGCCGCGAGCCCTGGACACTGTAATTCCCATGACATGCAACCTTTGTCACCGCCAACAGTCAGAGGCTGTGTGCGGGCAGAGGACTCTCGGAGGAGGGCACGGGAGGGCCTGGCACCGCTGAGGACAGCAATTAGCAGGAGTGGCTCCTGCTAATTGGGAAGCCGGCCTGCCCACGGTGATGCTCCACGACACCACAGACTTGCCTCCTTCTCCACGGCACATTGCAGAAGTTGGGGAAGTGGCCAGGCGAGAGCAGAGGGAGGTCCACGCTCTCAGGATTAGCAGGAGTGGCTCCTGCTAATCGCTCTGATCAGCCAAGCAGAAGCCAAGCCTGCCGTTCACAGGCCAAGTTGGGCTCCTGGGGCCCCGGGAGAGGAACAAAGGGAGTCGCTGTAAAATTTCCGGGGGCCTCTTCTCATTCTGGAGGGGCCGGCTGCTGCAGGAGCAGGGCATGGTGGGCAGCTGGGAGCTGGGGAGCCCAGAAACAGGCGGGGCCCAGCCAGGCTGGCCGACTCCACTGCTCCTGGAGCCCATGTCCTGCCACCCAATGAGCCAGCACGTTTTGTTTTAATGAGCCTGATAAAGTTTTCTCCTGTCCCTCCCACCGTGGAAATCCTCCGTGGCCAAAAAGGCTGTGGCACTGTGTGTCTGGCGGGAGCGTGGCACCAATCAGGGTTCAAGAGGAGGCCACGGGAGGGATCCCCTGAGGTCAGGACCCAAGTGGCAGAAACAGGAAGCCCCTGCCGTCTGATGCTCGCGTGGAGAGCAGGCATTCTGGCGCCGCCGCTGGGCGGGGACTCCGGAGATCTTGCAGAACGGACAAGTCTGTAGTGTGCGTGAGAGGATCCAGCTGGATCAAAGTGAAAGTATCTTGATTATTGTTATCGTGATTGGTATTAATAATGTGTGTTTAGCATGCTTTTATGATTTAGACCTGGTATTTATGTTCTTGACAACCCTGGGAGGTTAAAAAAATGAAGTGGATAAAAAAGGTATTGCTCTCATCTGTAGGTGTAGAAAAGGAGGCCTCACCACTCAGGCGACGGACACGGGGGATTAACCAAGGGGAGAACATACCTTTGCCTCATATGGGGCACCTGACCCATCAGGCCGGGTGGCACTAGGAACTCATCCAGACCCTTTTCTTCTGAGTATCTGGCATTCAGTTATAAAGCATGTGCTAGAGGCTCCTGAAAAATTATTTCAGGGACTCTTTTCTAACACCCAGATGACACAGACCAAAGAGGGGAATAATGACCTCTCCTACCACAGGTGTCTCTGAGAGCGTGGACCTCCCTCTGCTCTCGCCTGGCCACTTCCCCAACTTCTGCAATGTGCCGTGGAGAAGGAGGCAAGTCTGTGGTGTCGTGGAGCATCACCGTGGGCAGGCCGGCTTCCCAGGCGAGCCTCCTTGCACCTGCCCAGGGCCGCCCACCTAAACGGGTTAATGCTTGGTGAATGCTCAGCTGTCGCTGTTTTGAAATTCTTCTTTTGAACAAGAGGCCCCACGTTTCCATTTTGCACTGGGCCCCACAGAGGAGGTAGCTGGTCCTGCTTGCTCAAGGTGCCACAGCTGTTAGGGATATGAGGCCTGTGGTCCTTGCCACCACGCCTGGGGTCTTTGGGGTCGGTCAGCTGGCCTGGCTGCTGGGGAGGGGCAGGCAGAGGCTGTTTGTGGGGCCGGCATTGATGACAGCTGCACGTGGAAGCGGGGCAGCCGAGCAAGGCCAGGCGGTGATTTCTGGAATGAATGCACGCACATTCTCTGGCTGCCATCACCCTTCCCGGGCTGCCCCTTCCCTTCTCAACTGGAAGCACCACATGCACTCCCATGACCTTGCAAGCAGAGAGCCGCGGGCCGGAAACCTTCGTATCCACCAAAGACAGGTGTCCCACTGCCCCATCCTGATGGCTCCATCCTTGCTCCCCATGGGATTTATTTTTGATGGATGGAGAACATGAGAATGATCCAAGGTTTCAGGGCTGCGCTCCTGAGGGCCTCCTCCTCACCTGGTGTGCTCTGTTAGGCCATAGTAGGTCCTGAGCAAGCATGCACAGCAGGGCAGGACCAGGCCCTCAGGGATGCAGAACCCCCCATCCCCATACCCCCCCGCCAGAGTACAGTCCTTCCCGGGGCATCAAGTTCAGCAGGGAAACCATTAGAGAGCTGAGGAGAGAGATCAGAATTACGGCTTCCAGACTGTAAGCCCTGTGAGGCTCCAGAGAGTGGAGCTCAGTGGTTAGTGCCCACTTTACCACCTGGACCTAATGGTGTCCCAAGTGGGGTGCAGAAGCACCCACCCGAGAAGAATGTTAGAACTTCTAGGTGTATTTATTTTTTTATCCTTTAATTTCTACTTTAGGGTATGTTTTTGTAATACACATGTAATGCACGTGTTTTTTGTATTACCAGGGTGAGCGTGTGTATTGCGTATAATGTGTGTGTGCATATGTGTGCACGCAGGTGCGTTATGCACAGATGATCTTAGTTTGCTGCAACTGCTGTCACAAAGTACCACAAAATGAGTGGCTTCAACAACAGAAATTTATTTTCTCACAGTTCCATAAGCTAGAAGTCCAAGATCAAGGCCTCAGCAGGGCTGGTTCCTTCAGGGGGGCTGGGAGGGAGAATCTGTTCCATGTTGCCCCCAAACTAGTTTGGGGTGGTTTCCTGGCAGTCTTTGGCATTTCTTGGCTTGTGGAAGCATCACCCTGATCTCTGCCTTCATCTTAATTGGGCTTTCTCCCTGTGTGTGTGTTTGTGCGTGTGTGTGTATCTGTATGTTTGTGTATCTGTGTGGCTGTGTGCCAATTTCCCGTTTCTGTAAGGAGACCAGTCGCACTGGATTAAGGGCACACCCCACTCCAGTATGCCCTCATCTTAACTAATCCCATCTGCAATGACTCTATTTCCAAAGAAGGTCACATTCCGAGCTACTGGAGGTTAGGACTCCAACATACAAAAACTTGGGGAGACAGAGTTCAACCTATAACAGATGGCATAAGCAAGGTAGAAAACCCCTGGCTTAGCTAAGCTGTTGGACACCGTGGTCAGCTAGCCTGACTGTGTGTTCGTGCGGCTGTCTCAATTTCTCATGCGGAGGCTCTGGTCAAGGACTAGCCCTGCTGGTCAGCAGGAGTTGCTGCTGGGAGGGGTGGATAGGAGTTGTCTGGACAGGAACGAGTCAAGGAAGCAGCTCATGTGCTGGCATGCAGATCCATCCACCCGGGCCTAAAGCAGGGCCTTGCTAGGGTGTCTTCTCTAGCCTGAGAATTGGGGCTGTTTTAAGTGAGGAGACCCAGCAGCCAATGCAAGGGACAGACCTATACCCTCCAGCAGGGCCCATGACGTGGCCTCTTACTCTGGCACTTTGTCTACTTCATTCCTTCAGCTTTTCCAATCCATCCTCTGGCTCCTGGGCCCTACAGCCAAATTCTTTAGACTTCCAATGGGAATATACCAAGCTCCAGGCCCAGAAATGGTGAGCAGGGAGCCAAGGGGGAGGGGGTGCAGGGGAGCCCCAGCTAAGGGTACTGGGAGGTTCTAGGGGTCTTACCAGGGTTCCAGATTTCTCTGCTTGGGAACCTAAGCACAGGCATCCCCCACTTCTCCATTGCCTTCTAAGTCCCAAGAGACAACCGAAACCATACAGCAGCCTGTGAGCTTCTGCCCATTCACATTTAAGGTTTTAGAAGCTTCTGTGTGAAAGAAGTTAGAAGTGTGGTGTCATTAGCAAGACGGGAAGGTGTGGCAGGCACCTCTCAGCTCTGGGGCTAAGGTGGCACCATCCGAGGATGCTCAGACATTCCTGCCGCCTGCCTGCCCTCCAGCAGCGGGCACAGAATTAGGCAAGAGAGCCCACAGGGCAGTGGGGCATGCTGAGGGGCCGGGGGGTGGGTGGCGCAACTGGGAATAAGCTTATGGCACGCGCCATCTCTGTGCAGTCAAACTTTCAAGATCAGCACTTGGGACCATATCTCCCTTCAGTGCTTTGCCAGCAGGAGAATCCACTGCTGGGAGTGTGTGAAGTGGTGAGGCAGCGTTGTGGTGTGGACAGGCAGGCTCCCGTGCTTACCTGCATGGGGAAGGCAGAGAGAATTCTGTAGCAACACCCGGAGCAAGCACGGGGACGGCAGGGCCAATGATGACAACAGTGACATTTGTTGAGTATACGGAAGCGTTCAGCATGAGTTAAAAGCGCTTCATGGGGATTGTCTTCCCTCCAGCTCCCAGCCTTCTTCCCAGGGATGGGGTGCGGTGGGGGCAACTCCATTTCCTACCCCTCCGGCCCTACGCAAGTAAGCAGTGACACCCAGGATGACCAGTGGACAGGATGCCCACGTCGCCGAGGCTCTAGTGCCTGGGCAGAGCAGAAGATGACCTCAGTGCCAGTCAGCCTCAGGGATGCAAAAAGGCCTCGTAGAGGAGCAGTGTTCCTGCCGGAGGGGTGCGGGCAGGCGGGCCTCAGGGCAGGGGTGTGCCCAGCGGCGTGAGTGGCCACCCGAGTGTGGGAGGGCAGAGGCCCCCCCGAGCCAGTGCCTCAGCCAGGTGACCAACAGGCAGAACGGACCCCACAATCGACCTTCTATTTCCTCTTTAAACTAAAGTTTGCCTTTTTCTTATAAAAACGCCCAAACTCATTTTTGAAAAAAAAAAAAAGAAGAAGAAGGAAACATAGAAGAAGATAGTTTTAATTCCACCTCTGAGAGATGTTTTAGATTTTTTTGTTTTTCTTTTTAGTCATTTTTCTCTGCATTTTCCTATACTTGAGATACTAGTGTATATAAAAAATTGTGCTTTTTCCCGTAACACGGTAACATGAATGTTGCCAGGTTATTATAGTTCTTCATAAATAATTCCCGAGGGCCAAATAGTCTCTCAGGGAGATGGAGCCCCTTTCCGTTGCTGAGCAGGAGACATTTTGGCTCCCACCAGGCCGTTCCCCTCCGTGCCAGCCTGCCTGGCTGGGCCTCCGCGGCGCCCAAGTCAGCACAGCACCTGGCTCTGTTCCTAAGACCGAGCGAAGTTTCCGGAGACCCTCCTCCTTCCAGGGTCCGGGCAGCTCCTGTGCCTCGGGTAGACAGACAGGGTGCCCAGATGTGTGATGAGCACTCCAAGGGCCCTGGCAGAGGGTGCTCAGGCCCCTCCTCACTCAGCCCGTCTCGGGGTGGGGGGGATTCCCCAGCCAGCCCAGCGTTCCCAGCACTTTCCGGCCTGTGACACCTGCCAAGGAACCAGTAGGTTGCCTGCCAACATGTCCAATAACCCTCTGTGCCTCAGTTTCCTCACCGTCCAGTGGAGGCAGCATCCCTGGGGTTGTGGGCATAAAAAGGCATAAAAAGGGCATAAAGGCATAAAACGTGCTCAGAAGGTGTCTGGCCCCACAGAGGCACATAGGTGGGCTGTCACTCTTAGCTGCCATGAGGGGGGCTCCTGGGTGGCGGGGAGCTAGGACTGGCATGGAGGTAACATGGGTACTGTGGATGAGCGTGTGATCTCAGGGCTGAGCGAGGGGCTGCTCCGTACATACACTGTGTAGGCTCAGGTTCCACCAGCTACTAGGTGGCATCTCATGGGTGACAACGCCACAGTCTGGGTTTTGGATGGATGATCTTTTTTTTTTTTTTTTTTGAAGATTTTATTTATTTATTTGACAGAGAGAGACACAGCGAGAGAGGAAACACAAGCAGGGGGAGTGGGAGAGGGAGAAGCAGGCTTCCCGCGGAGCAGGGAGCCCGATGCGGGGCTCGATCCCAGGACCCTGGGACCATGACCTGAGCCGAAGGCAGACGCTTAATGACTGAGCCACCCAGGTGCCCCGGATGGATAATCTCATGCATCCCCCATGCTCTTTATCTTAACTCAGCACCAATAATGACAGTGAAGGAAAGAGGGGCCGTGTGCTCATGTAGCCCGTGGCTTCCCTGGCTGCTGTCGGGGGCAGAGATCCTGGACTCATTCCCACAGCCAGGCAGAGCAGGGCAGGAAGGGACGCCAGCTACAGGAGGAGGGGGCCCAGCCAATGCTCCCTGGCATGGACAGCTTCCCCACAGGGCCCCCTCCCTATGTCCCTGTCCTACGGTGAGAGTCACCTTGGCGAGTTCACAGGCTCATTTTGGGCAGGCAGAGTTGTCATGTGGCCTGAGGGCTTACGAGGAAGAGCTGGTTTCCTGTCCCTGCCTCCGAGGTTGTACACAGGGGCAAAGGGCAAGTCTCACTCCTCAACCCCTTCTGCCCAACTGGTTAGGATGATTTAGGGGCTGTTTTGTTTTGTTTTTAAAGGCTTTATTTATTTATTTAAGAGAGAGAGAGAGCATGCGTGCAAGAACATGAGCGGGGGGGGGCGCAGAGGAAGAGGGAGAAACAGCCTCCCCGTGGAGCAGGGAGCCTGCCGCGGGGTTCGATCCCAGAACCCCAGGATCATGACCTGAGCCGAAGGCAGACGCTTAACCAACTGAGCCACCTGTTTTATCCAGCAGGTGTCCTGCCCCAGCCACCTGGGCTTGTGGGTGTCGGGAGAGGATGCAATGTCAGGGCCTCACGGGACAGCACACAGGCTCAGGGTTGCCTCAGTGACGCGGTCCCTATACTGGGGGCCCCTCCCGTCCACGACCTGGCAGACCTTTTGCTCCTCCTCCAAGGTCACTCAAGGAATGCGCCCTCCGACCTTCTTCTCGACACACATTATTATTAATTGCCATTATTTATTGAGCCTCGAATGCATGTTGGATTCTAAGATAAGCATATCAAATACACGGCATCATAGATTGATGGCCTACTGTTTGCCTGGGACGGTGCTAAGTTGACATATTTGTAGATCATCGTCTTGACTGCCCTGGGAAGTAGAGATTTTTATCTGCTTTGGGGCCAGGAAGACAGAGGCTCAGAGAATTCACTCACTTATGGAGGCCATGGCGCAGAGCCCACAGCACTCTGAAAGCTGGGTTTGTCCGCTCCGGTCCCTCTGTGCTGACCCCTGTGCGTGCCCTTGGACCTGTGTCTTTGTGGCTCCTGCCGGGAATGCTTACACTGTACCATCCTCTGCGTGCCACCCTGGGGGGGGGGTGTCCCAAGGGCAGAGGCCACGGCTCACTCATCTGGCACCTCTGGGTCTAGCACGATGCCTGGCACGCACAGAGAGTGACCACTTTCGTTGCGCTCTGAGCCAAGGGTAGAGCCAGAATGAAGGGCATGGGATGCACCGAAGGGATTTTCTTTTGCGTTCTGACAGCTCAATGTCCTCAGCTCTGTTCCTGGCCCGTCACTACAAATCAGACCATAATATTGGGTATTTCTTTTCCTCCCTTGGGTAGGGCTGGATGAGATGGACAAATTCTTTATTACTTTTTGCAACATAACTAGTTCTTTCCTTTTTTTCCCGTGATATTTCTGACTAGTACTGAGTGGCTGTTTGTCACATCCATCCCAGTGTGGCTTGTCTTTATATTAGTTACATTTGATACTGGTGTGTCCCTGGCAAGACGTGCCCCTTGCTGAAATCTGAGATGTGTGCTCGCCTGGTCAGCTGCATAGACAGGGCCTTTCCACAAACCTGTTCTCATGCTTGTGGGGCAGGAGCGTTTCTGGTTCAGCCTTCACACTTTGGCCTTGCATTTGGGGAAGTGTGTCTCTGCTCATTTTAACTGGATCTACCCTCATCTCAAAGGCTTTACACCCATTCTTTATCCAGCTACAGGAAAAGGAAAAAAAATGTTGTTGCAGCAAAGAGTTACCTGACTATGTTAATCTGTGCTAATGTCAAGGGGCCAGGTCTGCAATGCCAGGTTCACAAAAGAAAAATGTGTTTTTCCCTATCTTGATCCAGTGCCCTGTAAGACAGATGCACTTCCAGGATGCGAGCAGCAGGTTCAGATATCGAGAAGCAATTCAGCATTCTCCTGAACTCCAAATATTCCGTGTGCTCACAACACACATAGTGCTTTCCAAGGGCAGGCTCAGCAAGGGCGTTTCCACACTGTTGTAAGCGGTCTGATGGGGAGGCCGTCTCCCTGGGGGCCCTGCCCATAGAGACAGCGTGAAACTCCCAAGAAAACACCCGGTTGGCCTCATTTATAAATATTTCACAGTATCGTTGAAGGGCAGTCTAGGGACCAGGCTGTGGGGAGTGGAAATGCAGGCTCATGGTGGCTATAAACTAATGGTCCTTCTTTGCCCACATTGAACTCGGCTCCTTAGATTGCACTGGAACAGGGTTTCTCATTACCCATCTTCACAGGGCTTGTAGGACAAACACTGTATGTACTAACATGTAAATCTTACCATCATGTATGCTCTAAAAGACTTTTGTTTTTTGTTGTTTGTTTTTAAGCAAGAAGATGTAAGAGAAGCTTAGAGATGGCAGTCTCCTGGAGGTAGCCCAAGGGAGTAGAAAATAAAACAGGGGCGCAAATCTCAGCTAACAAGCATTTCAGTCCTGGGTCTCTGATTTGGGCTGTGTCATGTCGCAGCTCCATGCTCCTGTGTCCTCACCTGTAATATAAGGGATTGGCTTGCCCCTTTCATTGCTTCTAGGAGGCACGGGTTTGTTTTTTTTTTTCCACGTGTTAATATCCATGAAGTCAGGTTTCATCTTACTATTGCTGGCCATCAGCCACATGCCAGGGATGACAGTCATTGTCTGAGCAGGAGTGACCATGGTCATGCTGTTCAGACTGTCATGACCTCAGTTGAATTAGGTGCGTTGTTGGTTTTACACGTGTTAAGTCTAATTGTCATTCAAAATTGTCTTCAGAAAGATTTTACCATGATTACTTAAGGATACCAGAGGTTACTGTGTATGCAGAAGGGCACGGAAACAGCAGTAAGGAATTGATTTGGTTTTAGAAAAGCAAATGTTCATTGTTGGGGGAAGAACTGCAATCTCATACTTTCTTGTAGAACAGCAAGAATTGGGAGTCTCTAGGGGCACCTGGGTGGCTCAGTCGGATAAGCATCTGACTCTTGATTTTGGCTCAGGTCATGATTTTCAGGTCCTGAGATCAAGCCCAGCATTGGGCTCTGCGCTGAGGGAGGAGCCTACTTAAGATACTCTCTCCCTCTCTCTGCACTGCTCACACTTTCTCTCTCTAAAAAGAAGGAGGAGGAGGGAGGGAGGGAGGAAAGGAAGGAAGAAAGGGAGGGAGGAAAAGAAAGAAAGAAAGGAAGGAAGGAAGGAAAGACAGACGGAAGGAAGGAAGGAAGGAAGGAAGGAAGGAAGGAAGAAAGGAAAGAAATTTAAATGGAAACAGGTTGGATATTAAATATTAAAAAAAAAAAGAATTGGCAGTCTCACACATGCTAAGCAATGCCACCAAAGGCCGGAGAAATCTCCAAATGCCTCAGAAGAGAGGAAATAATCTCAAAGCCACATGAGGCTCATGTGACCAATGTGTCTTCATGCAGGACCGTCATTAAGGCATTATGTCATAGATAAATTGTCAGCCCTTTTCTTTGCAGCTCATAAAATAATGGTGGGTCTTACAATTAATGACTTTGCTTTCTAAGGTTTCCCCTTGTTTCAGTAAATAATAGTTATATTTGCATTTTTCTGTCAATTAGAGCAAGCTAATAAAAATAACATTTTCAGTATTTCTTTTGTGTGTGGCTCTGCTCCTCTGGGCCCCACAGAAACAATGTCAATTGCCTCATTACTTTCCTACCTTTCCTGTTGTATCCCTAGGACCTAACACCAAGCTTGACTAGATGCTTTTTTTTTTTTTTTAAGATTTTATTTATTTATTTGACAGAGAGAGACACAGCGAGAGAGGAAACACAAGCAGGGGGAGTGGGAGAGGGAGAAGCAGGCTTCCCGTGGAGCAGGGAGCCTGATGCGGGGCTCGATCTCAGGACCCTGGGACCATGACCTGAGCCGAAGGCAGACGCTTAACGACTGAGCCACTCAGGCGCCCGACTAGATGCTTTTGAAATGGATGGATGGATGGATAGATGCATGAATGCATGATAAATGGATGGGTGGATGGCTGGCTGGCTGGCTGGCTGGATGGATGGATGATACATGGATGGATGGAGCCACACCCAGAGATGCATTCCTATCTTTGGTGAGGCAGTAGAATCTTTCTAGGGAAGCTAAAGACATCCCCCAGATTCAGTGGGAACTTAGACTCAGTTTTTCAGGCTTTTTGTTGATTCATTTATAGTCTCAGTTGATTCTCACAGCTGTAGTTTTCTCTGGAGAGATCTCCAAGCTAATCAGCCAGAGATTCCAACCCAAGGCAATTATCCTGGGGCCAGCTTGTATAAATACACTAAATTTTTAAAGTGCTTTATTGAGATATAATTCATATCCCATACAGTTCCCCTACTTACAGGGTATAATTAAGTGGTTCTCAATATAATCACACATATGAGCAACCAAAATTTTAGAATACCTTCATCACCTCAAAAAAAAAACCCCAAACCTTACCCTAAAGCTGTTACTCCCCTGCTCACATAGCTCATTCCCTACTGCATTCCTAAGCAACCACCAATCAAATTTTTGTCTCTATATTCTCTCTCATCTTCTGGACATTTCCTATCAATGGAATCATACACTGCATGGTTTTTTGTGATTTTCACTTAGCACAGTATTTTTAAGTTTCATTCATGTTTTTATGTACAGTATTTCCTTCCTTTTTATGGCCAAATAATATTCCACTGCGTGGGGTGGGGGAGAGAGGGAGAGAGAGAGAAGTATACTACATTTTGTTTATGTATCATCAGTTGGTTGACTGTTTTTGGGTAGTTTCCATATTCTGGCTATTATTAGTAATGCTACTAAAAACATTCATGTACAAGTTTTTGTGTGGACATATGTTTTCATTTCTCTTGGGTGTACACCTACAAATAGAACTGCTGGATCATATGTTAACTCAACATTTAATCACCTGAGGAACCATCAGACTGTTTCCCAAAGCGGCTGCACCATTTTTAATTCCCACCATCAGTGTATGAGTGTTCTGATTTTTCCAAGTCCTCGCCAACACTTGACTCAATGATCTGTAAGGTCCTTTCTACTTCTAAGCTCCTAGGATTCTGGGGTGAAACCCAGTGACTGTTGAGACAGTGAGAAGCCCCTCTCTGACTATATGTTCTCCTTCTCCTGTCTCAGAGGAGTGTGCAGTGGGCTGTGGGAAACTTCTCAGTTAATTATCTGCCAGTTAACCACTCAGCCTGCTCCCTGCGGTTGTAACTGGCTACAGACTGCCCCTGCTGCGTGCGTGTAGAGAGGTTATCTGCTGCTAGCACGCTCTACTGGGTGAAATTAACTGCAAGGATAATGGGAAATAGAGCCCGAACACTGTGATGGGCTAATAAGAACAGCCATCCAGGATCTGCCACCAGGCGTGCTCTCTGCAAGGCACGTGGCTGCATCTGGGAGACTCTACTATAACTACCCCAGACTAGCCTCAGGGAGAGAGCTCCAAGGCCCAGACGCCCAGGATGGGCCACTCCACAGGCCTCCTGAGGGCAGCCTGGGGTCCTTCCCCCACATCTTCTATGGAATCCTACCTTGTGCCAGACCTTGGAAATACAATGATGGGAAGACAAAATGATCCCTGTCCTCAAGAACTCAGACCATAGTGGATGCCCAGGCAAAGTGATCTGGAGCTCAGATTTTCTGGCTGCCTATTTCCCTAGTTCCTTGACCCCAGCATGTCCCAGAGAGAAACATTTGGGGACATCAACCTCAGGAGAACTACCATACCTGAGTCTTCAACAAGGACTTGGCCAAGTGCTCTCATCACCTGGCTTGGCCATCCATGGCCATGGACCTCCATCATGGGGGCTCCGTGTTCTCCAAGGTAAAAAGAGCTAGCACATGTTTATGGTCTGTGGCATTGAGCTTTCCCACACCCTCCCTTCAGAAGTCTTTGCAGCACATAGGTGTGGTTTTGCATCCCTTCTGCACATCATCCCTCAGAGCATCATCTCATCACAACAGGACATGGTGGGTACATTCAGGGATTCATTGGCTCGTGCCACAAGAAGTGGGACTCTGAGATGTTGCTGGTCCTAGGGAAACACCCGGGGCTGGAGTCAGGACTGGATTATAGTCTTGCCCTGTCCCTAGGCCACAGGCACATTGCTCCAAGGTCCCCATCTGTAAAAGAGAGGTGGGAACGTATGCCCGGCTTTACTCACACCTGAGGTTATTGAGAGGCAACTGGCTGGCTGGTGCTAGGCTGGGCAGACCCTAGGGGTATGAGGCCAGAACCCCTTCCAGTCCTCCCCAGATAACTTCTGACCACCTCGATAGTTCCTATCTGCTGGCAGCTCACTCTGGTACCCTGCAAGAGCATAAAGCCATGACCTGGAACAGGTTCCAGGGCACAAGTCAGGAATGACCACACGGAGGGCAGCTTTTGGGGAGATGTTGGGCAAGGAATAGCAATGTTGAGTGAGTGGAGCTCTGGGCACCTCCCTGCTGTTTAATCAGAGTAGCCATATCTTAGAGCCACTCTGGGGTCAAATCCTGACTCAGCCTTTTCCTGGCCAGGTGACCTCGGGCAACTCCTCTCTGCCTCGGTTTCCTAGTTTATACATGGGGACAAAAATGGCGCTTGAGTTATAGGATTGTCTTGAGGATTAAATTACTATATGACAAGCCTTTAGCACAGGGCTTGGCACATAGTAAAATGCTCAGGAAATGTTAGTTGTTACTATCTTTTATATATTGGGGGAGCCATTTAGAATTTCATTTGAGAAGTAAGCATTAAAGGAGAACAGTTTGGAAACCAGCAGTCTGTGGGGAATACGGTATTGATGGTTTTCTTTCTGGCATCAGTAAAGTCAAAGGGCAGCTACCCCTGAGTAAGAGGAGCCCTCCCTGGCGTTCTCCAAGCAAAGGCAGAGGCAGCTATGGGGTGCTGCCTCTGGACCAGGAGACCACCTGCAGCGAGGGTCTGGCCTTCGCTTTTCTGTGCGTTTTACACTCCTGGGCTCTTGCTGCACAGGGTTTTATCTCCCTTTGGTTCGTGGAGAATTCAGGGCATTGGATCGAGTTCGAGACTCCCGTGGTTGCTGTCCAGCAGGCATTGGGTGTGATGCCTACAGGTTACTCAGCCCAAGAGGGGCCCGCGCCCAGCCTCGCTCGCTCTGCTGGTTCCGCTGTTAATGTGACACCATCTCTATGCCCACCAGCAGCCAGGAGGTGCCTCTCTGCAAATACCAAGGGAAACAGAGCACTGGTTACCTGCTGACCATTCTCTAATTTCTGGGAACGTATCATCAAATACTCAGGGATTAACTGAAGGTCAACAGTGGGCGCAGGTCTGGCTCCCAGGGGACGAGGGAAGGAGCAGACAATGTCCTCGGCCTCTTAGAGCTCAGAGTTTAGCTGAGGAAGGAGGCAGCCCCTCGGACCATGTCAGGGCTGAGCGGGACTGTAGCGGGAGCATTCAGAGGAGCAGTGGGCTAACCCTGCACTTACTTGGGCCTTCCCTCAAGACACCCACGAGGGGCTCCCCATTCTCTGGATGGAATTTGGAGGTGGACTGCCTTCTTTGCTTCCGGTGCAGCCCAGTCCCTTCAGAGTGACACAACTGTCCCAGAATAGCTCTGTGGCTATCTTCAGCCAGGTAAGGGCTGAGTCCTACTGGTCTGGAAACATTTTTTTTTCCCTCCCTCTCTGCAATGACTTTGCCTATTTTTGTTTTGGACTGTCATTTGTTGATTCCACATTGTCACTCCCAGGGGACAGTCCTGGAGCCTGACTTCCAAGTTCTTAGGGATACTCCTCATTTTTGGAGTCACAGACCACCTACAGCTACTTTCTTGCAGGGAGGGCTCAAGCTCAGGTGCCTGTGAGGGCCAGGCAGGCCACCTGTGTGAGTGAGTGGAGCCACGTGAGAGTGGTGGTTGTAGGCAGTGGGGAGGCATTAGGGAGTGGCAGAGTCTGTGGAGAACTGAAGATTGCGTGCTCTGTCTGAAGGGGTCGGCCCTGCTTAGCTCTGGCTGATGGTTGCAGAGGAGAAAGGTGGGTCAGTGTGGCTAGATCTCCCAGTTCTCAAGAAAATCAGAAATGTGGAGTTTTACATGAAATCTTTTGATTTGTAAATGTTGGCTCAGATATTTTAAAAATACTGAACCGTCTAGGGGCGCCTGGGCGGCTCAGTCGGTTAAGGGTATGCTTTGGCTCAGGTCATGATCCCAGGGTCCTGGGTTTGAGCCCTGGGTTGGGCTCCCTGCTCGGCAGGGAGCCTGCTTCTCCCTCTTCCTCTTCCTCCCTCTCTGCCTACTTGTGCTCTCTCTCTCTGTCAAATAAATAAATAAAATCTTTTAAAAAAATACAGAACAGGCCAAATAAAATGCCTGTGGTCCAGATGTGGACCAAATGGACATTTGCAGTCTCTGCTTGGTGGTTATGCTTCCTTGCAGAATGAGTTCATTATCTGAGGGGGCAGGGGGCAGAGGCCAAAGGCCCAGTGGGTGGCTGCTGCCGGTGTTCCGAGGGACAGGGTCCCTGTGAGCTGGGTGGTGAGGGTGGCATCCAGGAGGTGGGCCTGAGGATGAGGAAGGGAGGAGGAGGAGGACCACTGGCTCTGCTGCGAGCCAGGCCGTGTGGACTGTGCAACAAGGCTTCTTGTTCCATCAGGCTCGCAGAGACGGCGTGGTGTTGCCACTGTTCCGGCTGGGCTCTAGTTCAGGAAGCCGTTGCCAGGAGGGAGTAAGCTGACTGGGGACCTTGGCTACCCCGTGAGAGACACTGGAGAGAGAGTGTCACTCGAGAAGCAAGGTGTGGGGTGCTGGGGCCACCACACTTGGAGGAGCTTCCCGGCCTTAACCCGAGGTGCTCTCACGGGTGCATTGCTGGGTTAGAGCCCGACACTGTTGCTCTCCCGTCCCGGCATGCTTGGAGTTAGTTTTCGTTCTTTGTCCATCCACCCAGAAGTTTTGGAAGGGGGGGGGGGGGGGGGGGGGGTGGGGGACACACCCTGTCTACCCCCAGGGCCCATGGAAGAGAGAGACTGGGTCCCTGGGAGTCCATGCAGGTCAGCAGAGCTGAGGGCAGCCCAGGAACTGGAGTACAGGGGAGGGCCACATGGAGGCCCTGAGCGAGGCACAGGCAGTTCAGAGTGGGGACACATTAGGGAGTGGTGGGGTCTGTGGAGAACTGGAGTTCAGAAGGAGCAGGACCAATGGTAGCCAGAGTGTCCACGGAGGGCTTCACAGAGGAGGTGAGTCTGGAGCCAGGCCCTGGGAGAGAAGATACAATTTGGAGAGGCAGAGGTGGGAGAGATTACAGAAGATAGAGTGGGGCACAGCTGGGGGGACAGTTGTGATGTCAAATGATAGCCACAACCAGTAGTAATTGAGTGCTTGCTGTATACCTGGCTATGCTGAACACTTTCTCGTGAGTTCTCGCTTAATCCTCACAACACTTTAAGAGATGATATTTTCATCATCAATATCCTCTGAAGACAAGGAAGCAGGCTGCCCGAGGTCCCAGAGCTAGGATGTCGATTAGCCAGCACTGAAACCCATAATCCCTATGTTACCCTGTCTTAGGACGAGGGGGCAGTGAGGAAGCCACCTGACTCCCACCAGGGATGTGGCTTGAGTCAGGTGGGCTCCTCACTGCCCCCTCGTACCTGTTATTTGGTGCGAGATGTCCGAGGAGGCTCTACAAATGCAGGAGGAAGGGGTTGGAGACCTATTCTGGGACCAGGTAACCCTGGTGGCCAGTGGAAGGGGGGATTGGACAGGTCCACCCCAGTACCCTTGGCTTTAACATTCTAAGGGCCAGGAGGGGCTGCGGGAGAGCCTGGGCCAGTGGCGGTGGGTGGGAGAGCTAAGGAGTCCCACGCTCAGGTTAGGAGTGAGCTGGATGCACCAGCATGGAGGGGCGCAGGAGACACAGGCCAGTCTGCCGGCCTGGGCTTGAGCTTGACAGGTGTAGGCTGCAGCGGGCCTCAAGGATCATGGAGTCTTGTCAAGACAAGATAAAAGCCCATAAAAAATTCAAGAGCAGGACGAGAGTTGGGTAACAGCACTGGGGAGGGGGAGGGGTGTCAGGAGGCAGCCTATCCTCAGCACCAAGGGAACACATGGGGGGGTAGTGTCAGGAGCGGGTTGGGGGTCAATGCCAGGAGCGGGTTGGGGGTCAGTGCTGGGAGCAGGTAGAGGGTCAGTGCTAAAGCAGGTGGGGAGTCAGTGCTAGGAGCCCCAGCTCCTGTGGGACTCAGGGGCCCAGGGCAAGGCAGACCTGGACAACAGGGATGACCAGGGATAAAGCAGGGGTGGGCTCTCCCAGAGCCCACCCTGGGTGCCATCCTGCCCATTGGCCCAGCCCGCCTACCAGTGTGGTGGCCTCCACAGAGCTGGGAAAGCTGCTTGGGTTGATGTTCTTCCTCCAAGAGGAAGTCCGAGGCAGGAGACTGGAATCTAATTGGCATCCCCTGGGTGGATGGCAGTGGGTGCCCACTCCTGCCAGTGGGTGGGCCACGGCAGCATGCTCAGGTGAGAAGGATTCACAGCATCTGTCTTGCCTTCCTGGCCTACAGTGACCTGTACCCTCACCCTGAAATCTGGTCCAGTTCCTCAGATACTCCTGGAGGCAGCTCTCAGGGAGGGGCCAGTGAGGCCTGAGCCCCATTTGTCTTCTCCATGCAAGTTCTGATAGACCCACAGGGCTTTCGGAGTGGGAGCTCAGTATGGTGACTTGGGGGTTGCCTGTTTATCTAGGAATAGCTGTCCTGTCATTACTGCTTGACGTAACGATTGTAACCCAAACTGCACTTGGGCTCCAAAGACATTGACGGTCACTGGGCTGGGGAGGGGAGGTGACTCTCAGCTCAGCAGGGGGTCTCCAGGGCTGGCAGGCTGTTGAGGGGCTTGGAGTCTGGGGACCTGGGTTGCAGACCCAGCTCTTTGCATAGGCAACTCCGTGCTCCTAGCAAGTTGGTTCCTTTCTCTGGGCTCCAGCGTCCTCATCTGCACAGGGGAGGGGCCGGTACCCTCTCATTCTCTAAGGACCACTGAGGTCACGAAGCTTCAGTTTTAGGAGCCCCTTTGGCTGGCTCCGACCAGTGGGACGCGTCTGGGCCTATAGCTCAGCATTGCTGGGCTCTGAGCAGGTGCTGTTATAGGTACCTGGCTGTGAGCCTCAGGTGGAGGTGGGTGGTCCTGGTGTCCACCAATAAATACTAACTCAGCCTGCCGAGGTCCAGCCTCACCCCAAGGGGGCCCTCAAAGCAGCGCTGCCCCCCCTGCAGGGAGCTGACCTGCAGGCCCGAGGGTCAGGATGGAGAACTTTCCAGACCACGGTGAGATATCTACATAAGGGAGGGAAGGGATGTGAGAGGTTTTCTAGATCTTGGCTATTCAAAGCAAGCCCCTCTGACCTGAAAAAACAACATCAGCTGGGAGCTGGTTAGAAATGCAGAATCCCAGGCGCCACCTCCAACCCTCAGAATCCGAATCTGCATTTGAACAAGACAGCCTGTGATTCTTGCCACATGGCACATGGAAGTCTGGAAGCCACTTTACTTAACCTCTTGGCCACGCCTCACAGAAGAAACACATCTTCCATGAACAGGGGGAGCACCGGTTCCGCCGAACAATAGTCATGCCTACAATGCATGTCACTCACTGATGGTTTCAATTCAGTTGTATATTTCTAAATGCTGAAATCATGACTTTATTTTACCCTAAGTTTATTTTACAGCCCAGTAAATAGCTGAGACGTGCAGTTTGAAAACCGTATGCTAGCTAACGCCCTGTCTGACCTTGGAGCCACAAAGGGTTACAGTGGGGGAGGGGGCTGTCAGACATTTAGAGCACCCCAGGTGTCCCTGACACTGACAGTAAATGTTGTTGATTGCTTTTTTAAAAATTTTTTAAAGATTTTATTTATTTGACAGAGAGAGACACCATGAGAGAGGGAACACAAGTGGGGGAGTGGGAGAGGGGAGAAGCAGGCTTCCCGCGGAGCAGGGAGCCCGATGTGGGGCTCGATCCCAGGACCCTGGGACCATGAGCTGAGCTGAAGGCAGCCACTTAACTGACTGAGCCAGCCAGACGCTCCACGAATGTTGATTCCTGAAGTCACCTCCAGCTCTGAGTGTATTTGAACTTTCCCATTTCTGGCAGTTGGGGACCGAAGGCTCCCGCATGCAGAGGTGTCCCCGAATCCCCCTGCTTTTCTTTGGCAAACACCAGTGTGGCCCAGAGTCCTCGGGGCCAGCACTGCCTGGAGAGGCAGAGTGGTGGGCATGAGGGCTGCAGGTGGCCGGGGGAGCGGGGGAGAAGCACTCTGTCTGGAGCCTCGTTTTTGCAGGAGGTGGAGCGTGGGCTGGACTCCAAGGGGTGGGCTGGCCACTGGCATTGTGAAGTGGGTCCCCATGGCTTCCTTGGGAGAGCTACGGGCGTCCTGTGTCCCTGAGCAGTGGCCTCTCTCCTCCTACCGTCTCAGCAGGCGGCTGTGACCTGGCTTGGCCCTGCCCGACAGCCCACAGAGGAGAGAGCTCTCCTTGCCGGCTCTGGGTGAAGGTTCCGTTGCCAGCGCAGAGGGGAGCTAAGACAGGGAGAAGGGAGGGGCTCTGTGTCCCCAGGAACCAACTGCTGGTAGGGGCCCTGAGGGAGGGAGGCTGTGGGGCACCGTGGCTGTGGGAAAAGTGGGGTGGAGACAGCGGTGGATGCCTTCAGCACGAGGTGAGCGGAGGTGACGTGCTGGGCCCTGCTGCCCACCCACAGCTCAGACGTGCCTGCCCCTGTCTGCGGAGGTACAGTACTACTGGGATGGGTGGATGGAGCCCGGGGCAAGCGCCACCGCCCCCCCCCCCCCGCCACCCCGCGCCGCACAGCTCCCCTGCAGCTGGCCTGGGGTCCAAGAGCCTAGGCTCCTCACAGCAGCCAAAAGCCCCCAAAAGCCACGTCAGGAAAGCAGAAACAAATCAGGAAAACAGAAATCGAGACCTTCCCAGGCTTCGTCTGTGCGCTCCCAGAAGGGGACCCAGGGTGAGTTGCTTGCTGAGGACCTGAGGAAAAAGGGTCTGATGAAGGGCGAGGGGGTACCGTGCTGCCTTGTTTGGGGGCCTGGAATGGTGGATTCCCTAGAAAAGGCCTGGTGGCAGGGGAGGTGAGGCATCTCATCTGGTTTGCAGGTCACCGAGTCATCCCGGGCACTGGAGGAGGAGGTAATGCCTTTAATGCCTTTAATGCCTGGCTGTTCTTAAAGGGATTGGCTAAATTTACAGCTACTAATGCCATTTGTCACTGGGCGTGCACAAAGGCATGATGAGCCGGCTGGGACGGTTCCAGCGTCTTGTCTCTGGGGATACACGGGGTGCCCGGTGATGTCAGCCTGCAGGTTTCCTCCAGATCTCTAGCCCCTGACCTTACCACTGGGAGCTCTCACAGCCTCAAAGGTGGGCAGGGCCAGAAGGGTGGGGAGAGACTTCTAGCCTCGGGCAGAGAGAGCTCGTCAGCAGAAACATCTCAAGTGCTGGTTTTCTTTTTTTTTTTTTTAATTTTATTATGTTATGTTAGTCACCATACAATACATCATTAGTTTTTGATGTAGTGATCCACGATCCATTGTTTTCGTATAACACCCAGTGCTCCATGCAGTATGTGCCCTCCTTAATACCCATCACCAGGCTAACCCATCCCCCCTCCCCCCTCCCCTCTAGAACCCTGTTTGTTTCTCAGAGTCCATAGTTTCTCATGCTTCATCTCTCCCTCCGATTCCCCCCCCTTCATTTTTCCCTTCCTTCTCCTAACGTCCTCCATGCTATTCCTTATGCTCCACAAATAAGTGAAACCATATGATAATTGACTTTCTCTGCTTGACTTATTTCACTTAGCATAATCTCCACCAGTCCCACCATGTTGATGTAAAAGTTGGGTATTCATCCTTTCTGATGGCTGAGTAAGTGCTGGTTTTCTAAGGGAACCACACTGCTCTGGGCAGAGGGGGGGCAGCAAGCAGAAGATTCACCGGGGTCTGAGTAGGGGGACACGAGTGGGGAGAGGGGTGCCTTTTCATCAAAGAACATGAGTGGTTTTTTTTCTGGCCTTAAAAATAGGCAGCCAGGTTCCCCTGACTCTAGTGGCCAGCCCATAAAAGGCTGCAGCGGGGGTGCGGGGGTGGGGGGGGTGACGGTGCCCTGGGCCCCTGGGGCTGGGATGGGGTCTCTGATCAACATCAGGAGGAGAACAAGAGTCTGGCCTTTCGCCAGACAGCTGTAGATGGGCCTAAGTCCCATCTGGGCAGTGCAGGCCAAGGAGGCCCCCACCCCGCTGTCCTTCCGTAGGCTTGGCCCCTTTGCACCCCTCCTTAAGCTCTGCTCGCCTGGCTCACCCCTCCTGCCCGCAGGCTCTGGGCTGCCTGCCCTTTACAGCAAAAAGCAGCCTCAGCGCTTTTCCCCGCTCCTGCTGCTTGCCTTTTTGTTCTTCTGCATCCATCACCTGGCAGTGGGGGCAGGGTGGGGAGAGGTGGCTGGCTGGCTGGCTGCATTGGCCAGCTTGTTCCTGGGCTCCCGCTTCCTCCGCTCTGCAATGCTCTGCATTCTGGATGGCTGCCGCTGGAGGTATCTCTTCTCGTCCACCCTCTCCTTCCTTCCTCCCCTGCTCCCTCCCCCCTCACTTCCACCGGGATCATGAAAACATAAGCTCCTCTCACTGGCCCTCTCAGCTTAGCCAGCGGCCCAGCCGTGTGGGCAATCTCCCATCCTGAATTTGCTGTGAGTGCGAAACCGAGCCAGGAGGAGACCCCCAAGCCCAGGCAGGAAGGGAGCACGACAAGCCCTTGAGAAAGCATCCCTGTATCTCCCTGGCCTTCCACTGGCCTGAGAGCTCGTTCACTCTGTGCCTCCTCATTCCTTTTACCTTAAAAATAGGGCAGAGCTTGCGGGTATGCACCTCAAAGAATTGAAAACAAGGACTCAAATGGTACACCCATGTTCATAACAGCACTACTCACAACGGCCAAAGGTGCAAACAAGCCACATGTCCATGGATGGATGATGGACGCACAAAATGGGGTTTCTGGGTACAATATGTTATTGTAATACCGCGTCTGACATGAAATTCTGATACATGTTCCACCGTGAGTGAATCTTGAAAACATTATCCTAAGTGAAAGAACCCAGTTACAAAAGAACAAATATTGTATGATTCCACTTACAGGAGGTACCCAGAATAGACAGATCCGTGGAGCCAGAAGGGAGAGCGAGAGTTGCCAGGGGCTGAGATGAGGGGAGTGGGAGTTGTTGCTGAATAGGCACAGAGTTTCTGTCTGGGATGCTGGAAAGTTCTGGAAATATAGTGATGATGCGTATACAACATTGTGAAAACTCTTAATACCACCGAACTGTATGCTTAAAAATAGTTACAGTGGTACGTTTTATGTTGTGCAAATGTATTTTACCAAAATTTTTAAAAATGGGGTGTGAGTGCCTGACTGAACTTCCAGCCCGGTAGCTGAGGAGATGGATGATGTGGACAGCACCCCCTTCCTCTCCTTTCTCCCTCGTCTCTGCTGAGGAGGTAAAGTGCCCTGGTTGGGACTCATTCTAGAATGTACAAATGAGCCCAGGTGATACGTTAGCCTGGTTCCCTCTCAGAAAGTGGAGTTCCTGGACGTACCCCAAGAACAGGCATCCCTGGGGAGAGTGACACAGGAGGAAGGAGGGCCAGAAAAAGGGGTGTTACGGGTCTGGTCCCCACTGTGGGCAGCTGGGCCCAGTCCACTGGGACCTGCTGAGGGACCGTGAAGAACACACCTCAGTTGTCATGAGAGACCCAGGAGAGAGTGTTCGTCAGGGGCTGCCCCGGGAGCAGTTAGCATCTCGTCCTGCTAGGGCACAGGAGCCAGGCGCCAGGGGGGGCCTGCTGGCATCTGCTGGGTGTACCAGGGGAGCCCTGGGCAGAATGCGCTCAGGGCAGCTGAGGGGAGGTACTGTCAGGCTCCCTGTGTGACTCTGACTACAACGGGAGGGGCACCGAGAGGATGTGAGGACACCCAAGCCATCCAGAAGCGACCAGTGTGGGAGTCCTCTGTTTCCCTCTGGGCACCAAACTTGGGCAGGCTGAGAGTGGGTCTCACTGCCTGTCCCTTTCTGCAGTGATCACTGATCCCAGGGCTCCTCACGGGACTGTGGTGTGGCCTGGTGAGGGGCCTGCGAGAGCCTGGGAGAGTCCAGCAGAGCAGGCCAGAGCTGCTGCTGCAGGCAAAGCCAGGCACTTGATCCTCCTGGAAACACTCCTGTCTAGTTCCTGCAAAGCCCAGTCCTCCACCCGTACCTGTAAAGTATGCCAGGAGGCCCTTGATAAGATCTTGTCTTCGAGGAATAATGGGCATGGCCTGAGACACTGGCTTTTCCAGCAGGCAGCTCCCTTTCAACCCTCTCTGGACATCTGCCTTATCATTCCACCCCCCCCGAGGCCCAGCCATCTGCCCAGTGCCGGGCAGTGAGCTAGGCACGGGGCCCAGCCCTCTAGAGCCTGCAGCCCAGTGGGGGGGTAAGAGGCACACACAGCACTTGAAGAATCCACTGGGCTTTGGAAGGGTAGTGGAGAATGAGAAGTGGGAGATGTCCTGAGAGCCTGAGCAGACTGCTAGGAGGTGGGATGAAGAGGCAGTGAGGTATAGGCATGCCTGGAACTGTGCTGTGCAAACTTGAGCAAGTTACCTAACCTCTCTGAACCTCAGTTTTCACTTTTTTTTTTTTTAAGATTTTATTTATTTATTCATAAGAGACAGAGAGAGGCAGAGGGAGAAGCAGGCTCCTCGCGGAGCAGGGAGCCCGATGCGGGACTCGATCCCAGGACCCTGGGATCATGACCTGAGCCGAAGGCAGATGCTTAACCATCTGAGCCACCCAGGCACCCCCTCAGTTTTTACTTTTCTAAGTAGTATAATTATACGAGTTTCATGGCATTATTGTGAGGGGTAAGTGGGAGAAGGTATATCAAGTGCTGGGAACAGTGCCTGGCACGTGATATAGTCCCAGGGCACTTTAGCCATTCCTGTTACTAGAAGTCACAGTATCCATGCCCACAGGCCAAGGTGGGGTGGATCCTTTGCCCACTAGCCCACTCTGAAAGCAGGGGATTGAGCTGGTTGCCAGATGGCCGCTGAGGCACTGTTCTAGCATTCTGTGCGTGTAAGGACTGCTGGATTTTGTAGGCAGAGGGAAGGGGAATGTGTCGCTGGGTGAGGGGCACAGTGTGAGCAAAAGCAGAGGCAGAGAGAGAGCATCACATGTTCGCTTTCTATGGCCTCGTAACAAACTGCTACAAACTTAGCAGCTTAAAACAATACCCGCTTATTACCTCACAGTTCTAAAAGTCCAGCTCAGTAAATCATGAGACAAACCCAAGTGTCAGCCAGGCTGAGTTCTCATTTGGAGACTTGGGGACAAAGTCTGCTCCCAGGCTCATCGGTTGTTGGCAGAAATTGCTTGCTTGCAGTTGTAGGACTGAGGTGCCCTTCTCCTTGCTGGTCATTGACCAAGGACTGCTTCTCAGTTCCTGGATGCTGCCTGCTTTCTTTGCACACGCTCCTTCTTCTTTAAGCCAGCCACAGTGTGCTGAGTCTTTCTCATGCTTTGAATCTCTGTCTCTACCTCCCATCCCAGATTTAAGAGGCTCATGTGACTGGATGAGGACCTCCTGAATAGTCTCCCTATCTTAAGGTCTGCTGATTTGGAATTTAATTATATTTGCAAAATCCCTTCCCAGGATTAGCTAGATTAGTGTTTGAGTAATTAGGAGAAGGTGTACACCCAGAACCCTCTTAGTGTTCTGCCTACCACACAGGGCATGTGGCCAGGACAAGGAGTAGGGTAAGAGGGGGTCATGGGCAACCATTGGAGCAGGAGGGGTAAGGTGGGCCGTGGTGGTAGGAAGGGTGTAAGCCTGCTATAGGCCTTGAATGGCAAGTGGAGGAAGGGGCATGGGACATCCCCACCTTCACCTCCGACCATGGCCCTGCACCACTCAGCATGCTTCTCCCCAGTCTGAGCCAACTCTCTGCAGACCTGCCACCACCCTGGCCTCCACACCTGCCCTCTGATGAGGGTACCCGGGCCCGAAACTTCGGACTCTTCCCTCTGGATCAGGTGCACATACCCATGAGGCCCAAGGCTGCAGAGCTCAGGAACCCAGAGCAAGCACAGCTCCTCTGTAGCTGGCCTGGGGTCCAGCGGAGGCAGGGCCCCATGCGGCAGCCAAAAGCCAAAATAGGAGCCAGGAAATCAGTTGAGGAATGTGTGCGTCCCCCCAGGCAGCTCTTCTTCCCCACCACCAGCACCAACCTTTGAAAAGGCCGGTGACGGTCTGGGGGAGTACATGTTCATGGTCTCAGCAGCATTTCTGGAACCCAGTGTCCTGTTTTGGATCCGTTACAGTTGAAAACTCAACAAACCCTTGATAGTTGGCAAATAACTGTGTTCCAAAAAAGTTCTCTACTAGTAATCCAAGGTCTTGAAATTCAAATGCTCCTTTCAATATACGAGGACCTTGCCTTTATTATCAACAGTCACTTTCTAGATGCATGCAGTCCCTTGTGGTCCCAGAGTGCTGTGTGTTATTCGGGTCTTCTTTGTGTATCTACTGGTGGTCATTTGGTAGACCATTCTACTAGTTGTGATGATGAGACCACATGCAGGCTGGGCTTCCTCCAGCTTGAATGCACGCCCCCATGGAAAGCAGCAATTTTCCGACGACGAAAGGGACACCAGATAAGCCTGAACGCCCCTTCCCATCTGGCCTAGAGCCTGTCAGAAGGAAGGGGAGGGTCTCTGGTGGGAAGGAACCCAGAGGTGAGAAGGGTCCCAGTTCTCCCCACTTCCAGGTGGGAACTTCGGGGGACAGGAGTAAGCAGTGGGGGGGGGGTGTCCCTGCAGGCCTGGGCCCCTGCAATGAATGGCTGGATTGGCCCAGTCTGGTCAGGGAAGGACAGCAGTTCTGTGGGTGGACTTCAGCAAGTATCCCTAGAATGCCAGTCACGTGATGCCAGGCCAGCACAGAGAGAGGGCCCGAGGGCTCATGAGAGAGCCACATGCCTATGGAGGGTGGCCAGACAGCGCCCATGGCTAGCGCATGCTCTCCCACACTCTTCATGTTCTCTCATTAAAAACCAGTCACATCCTTACAGACTGAGCGGAGTGTGTCCTGGTCAGCTGCATCGTAACAAGGCTGCAGAGTTGTGTATACACAATTAAGGCCTACAGGCCTCACCTAATTTAGGGGGTAGTGTGGTGTCCCAAGAGAAAGCATCTCTTTAGAAGGAGACATTTTCTTGCAAGACCCAGGCCCCTTAGGGGGTTTGTGTCTGGAGACCCTGGTACATCCCAGTGCTTGAGTCTGGGACGTCAAAGCCTATGGTCTGTTTCATTCTGCATTGTGGTAGATTTGGCTAAGTCCAGGTTGGGAAATGGGGCTTGGCTGGGAAGCTGGGTCTGTCTCCTGCCAAATCCCACATGGTAAGGTCCAGGTGTGGACTAAGACCCAACACCGCACAAGTTGCTGCGTTGGCCAGTTAGGCAAGCTACCTACCTTCCCTGGGCCTCAGTTTCCCTCCACGTGCAGGGAGACTTGCAGCGTATTCTTCACATTGAAGGCAAGCTGGTGCCCCACTCACTTCTCTGGGATGTTGGGAGGCCAAGATGCCGGGACGGATGAGACAAGGTTCCAGGAGTGGGCAGTAGTTCTCAAGTGGGGCATCGTCCACGCCTCCCTCCAGCTGTGTCTCACCAAGCCCGCTGTTGTGTCTCCTGCAGCCCCCACACAGCCCCTGAGCTGGAGGGATGGAGAACTCCTCTGCTGCGTCAGCCTCATCCGAGGCTGGGAGCAGCCGCTCCCAGGAGATCGAGGAGCTGGAGCGCTTCATTGACAGCTACGTGCTCGAGTACCAGGTGCAGGGGCTGTTGACCGACAAGACGGAGGGGGATGGTGAGAGCGAGCAGACGCAGTCCCACATCTCCCAGGTGAGCGCCGGCGGGGCCTGGGCAGGTGCAGGGGCCCTGGCAGACTCCAGTGGGGGGAGAGGGAACCCTAAATCCAGGGAGCATCTAGTTGCCTGGCCCTTGATTGCTGAGGCATGGATGGCCCCAGGTGGCAGAGCCTGGGATCCAGGCAGGAAGCCCTCTGCTCTACCGTGCCCCCATCCTGCGCCACTGGGCCGCCGGGGCCTGGCCAGACTCACAATTCATTGAACACATGTTTATTGAGAGCCCACTATGTGCTAAGCACTGTTCCCTGTCCTCCACAAGCTTATGTTCTAGGAGAGATCTGGAGATTGTGGCTTCTCCAGAATGCACATCATAAAAGGCTATAACTTGGGAACATTGTCTCTGATTTCAAATACAGGCAGTTGTTGGCAGCCAAAGAGCTGAGTCTCAGGCAGTCACTGAAGGCTCTGTGTGCCAGCCCTAGGTAGGCGCCTGAGGCCTTCTGACCAGAATGTCAGGTTGGTGTTATCTGCTCCTGGGCTAGTCTGCGGTAGCCCCGGCCTTGGGTGGAAAGCAGACTTGGCTAACCGTGGGCCAAGATTTGGAAATCTTGAGTTCTCAAGAGTAAAGTGTGAGCCATTAAGGGTGGTGGTGATATCACATGCGTCTTTCCTTAATACCATAAATCCTCAGGAGGTATTGGTTCAAGAGCTGGTTCCCGATTTCCTTCTAGCTGTCTGTGTGACTTCGGGCAAACCCTTCAACTTCTCTGAGCCTTGATTTTCTTAGCTGGTGAATGGGGATTATCCTCTTGCCTCAGGAATGTTGGAAGGTCAAGGTGATAAGAGGTTCCCAAAGCTACAGAGAAGCAGGGGCGCGTTTCTTCTCCTGTTTGGGATCTGGGTCTTAGGTGTTCACTTCTTGCCTTTGTTGTCCCACCTCAAGCCGGGTCCCCTCTGACCAGTGGAGGGGAACCACTGGGGTACCCTGCTTTGAAGAAAAAGCCAAGTGCAACCAGCTGGCTGCTCACTGTCTGGGTGGGCAGAAGATCCAGACCCTCTGGCCATTTAGAAAGCCAGAGGAAACCTGGAACTCGGGACCGGGGGTCAATCTGGGACATTTGGAGGCCCTGGTGGTCCCACACCTTACCCCACGGGGGCAGGGAAGAGAAAAATCGGCCCCGAGAGAGAAGTGGGAATGTATGTGATGCTTTCCTTCGTGTCCTTGAAGTTCTAAATCACAATTCACAGTTAGCATAAGCTTATAATGCATCCATTATTCGCTCTACAAGTGTGTATCGAGCACCTACCCCGTGCTGGACACCGTTCTAGGGCTGGGTATCTGGGAGTGAGCCAAAGAGGCATAAAGCTCTGCCCTCATGGGCCTTACATTCGAGGGGTGGGTGATAATTGCTGTGGAGAAAAATAAATTAAGAAAACGAAATAGGGAGTGATGAGGGTGAGGAGGGGTTTGTAGTTTTAAGTAGGCTATCAGGGAAGATGTCACCGAAGTAGGTGAGGGGTGAGCTGTGCAGATATCTCGGGCAAAGACCCAGCTGGAAGAGTATTCCAGGGACAGCAAGGCAGCTAAGGTGCAGAGCAAAAGGGAGAGACAGGGGGGATGGGTCAGGGAGAAAAGGGGGTCACGTTGATAAGAGGTGCAGGCGCCGAGCCCGGGGGTCTGCTAGCACTGAGCAAGCAGGGTTGGGAGGAGGAACCAGCCAGAGACCAGGAGTGGGGCTGGCAGGGAGGCAGAAGCAAAACCAGGCAGGGTGAAGTGCTAGGAGCCCCCAGGGAGGATGTGTTCAAGGAGATGGGGGACGGGTTGGCTGTGTTGATGGCAGCTGCTGGGCCATGGATTAGGAAGACCAAGAAGGACCTGACCAAGCTATGGGGGCTCTTAAGGGGACCCTACCTAGAGAGGTGCCCATCAAGTGGCAGGGGCTAACGTTAAGGAGATGGGTTGCAGATGGGGAGGGTAATGCAGATCCTCTATGTATTACAGGGGTGTCTCTGTAGAGGGGAGAGACCTGGTATTTGGGGAAGTGAGGTCAAAACAGGAGCATCCACATGTCGTATGCATGGATGGGAGTGGTCTGGGGCAGAGGGGAGGCTCCATGGAGCCATGGCCTTGAGTAAAGGAGAAGGCTTGGCCTTGGCTCGGGTCCCCAGCAGCTCACCCACAATCACAGAGCGGGGGTTTCCAGGCTTGTAGCTGTGCTTTCAGAAGGACCCCTCATTGTGCAACATAGCTGTGAGTTTCTCCAGCTACTTTCAGCCACGATGGCGCAGGTGCAAGTGCAGTTACAGAACTGAATTTAACCGGGACTGAAGTTTCTCTGGGTGATGCCACTGGAGGGAAAGAAGGAGGAAGGAGTCAGGAGGAGTCAGGACAGTGCATTCCCTGACACTGAGCCAGGCAAGGACAGGAGTAAGGACCCAAGGCAGTGATAGGTGCTGAAGAGTGGTGGGTCAGTGGATTGGGGGTCCCTAGGGTGTTGGTGAGTGGCTGGAGTCCTGCAGGAATGAGCAGCAAAGGGGAGTGTCCAGAGTGCGTGTTGGAAGTCCAGGGCAGAAGGTGCAGTAGTTGGCAATGAAAGGCTGGGCCCAAGCATGGAGGTATTGGGCAGAGAAGAGATCAAGAGGAGGGGACCATGGAGCTGATGGGCAGGGCACAGGAACCACCATCACTGACATCGACAGGTGCCGGAAGAGGTGGCCACGATCCAGGAGAAAAGTCTTGAAGAAGTACAGGGACTGAGGTGGGGGTGGGTGACCTGGGGGTCTACAGGTGACTGCAAGGACGGGGTGCCTTGTCTGATGATGTGTTAGTTTCAACCACCTTTATCATAGAGTTAACAATATCATCACCTGCAGTGGCAGGGGGAGGGGTCCTAGACTAGACTGGACAATTTCCAAGGGAAATAAACCTCTTTGGGTCGTGGAGGGCAGGAAGGGGAGGGAATTAGGTGAACCAACTCTTGCATACACCCGTAAGCATCCTGGAGCAGACTTCCCTGGGAGCAGGCCCCGGGGATGGGGTGTGGGGCTGGCCTGCCTCCCGCACTGCGTGGCCTCCAGCAGGGCATCCTTCAGAGGCTCCTCTTAAAGGAGGAGTGTCCAAAGATGCCGTGAAGCTTCACCCCAGAGGAATGCCTGACGAATGGTAGAATTTCTGTTCCCAGAGCAGCCACCGGGGAGATAATTCTGGAAGCAGGGGCCCTCCTGGTGTCTCTGGCCTCCCTGTGGTGATGGCGGTGCTCTCAAGATGCCGAGCAGATAGAGATGTGCCCTCACTCTGGGCCCTGCCCTTGCAGCTCCCACTCCTGGGAGAGGTCAGGCCTGACCATGCTTGGATGTCCACGTCTGCAGAGGCTTTCAAACAGATGTTTGTTGTGAGGCCACTTGTGACATCTGATGCGTTCCTTAAACTTTATGCGTTCTCTGATGTTCCCTGGAAGAATGCAAACACCTGGCAAGATCCCGGGGCCTGCCTGTGTACCTCTGGCCAAGGAGGGATGTTTTAACCCCACGCCCAGCAAACCTGCTACCAGACGCCCACAGACACAGCTGGGGTGCAGACTCCAGAGGAGGGGCAGCTGTGGATGGCTCTCAGTAAGGCTAGGGTTATATGTGTTTATTTGCACACTTCTTTAAAAAAATAAAGTCTCTGTTGACACAGCTTTAAGAGAAGTCTTTCTGCTAGAGCACTTTTGCTTGTTCTTATTTAACCTGATGACTATTTTAAATGGAAGCCAAGAACCAAAAAAAACCCTCAGAGAATGTCCCCATCTGCCTGTCTGCGGTGGTGTTTTGGTATTTCTGGGAGAGGAAAATTGTTAAGAATCTTGGAAACGTTGAGAAAACTTGAGAGAGTGGAGAATAATGTTGCTCTTCAGTTGGTGGGACCATTTTTTAGGATCTGAGAGATGATAGTTGACCCTCATGATGCTTGTACAGTTGTGTTCTCCCCATCCCCTCCTTTAGCAACAACTAGGAAGAAAGATGGATGGACGAATGGATGCATGCATGGATGGTTAGATGGTTGGAAAGAGATTAGGTAGGTAGGTAGGTAGGTAGGTAGGTAGATAGATAGATAGATAGAGTGAACCAGTGAGTTTCCTTTTCTTTAGATGAGTAACCAAGAGAATGTAAGTTCTAAGTTTCCCAACACTTTTAAGATACATGCCCCACCACCCACCCACCACACATCCATTTCAGGAGTGCATGCCCTCCAGTGGATTCCAAGTCCATAAAAGCACATCCTGAAAGTTGTCTTCACTCTGTCTTTGAGAGAAGGGAGGATTATAGCCCTATTCCACAGGAGAGAAGACTGCTGGAGTACAGATGTGGGAAGGGACGAAACCACACTGCTTGGTGGTAGCTGATCTGGGGCCCAACCCTTCCCTACCCACTTCTGGCCACCAGACTTGAGCTCCACTGTCGAATGGGTAGAATGTAGGGACATTGTAAAGAGCAGATACATTTAATGAAAGCATATTTCCCCATAAATTCTTGGGAACAGGTGAAATGAAGAACCAGTGAGGGTAAAAATAACTTCCTATGGTCCTTTTTGATGTTGTCAGGCACTTGAGGCTCCTAGGTTTTGTCTAAAATGCAGAGTGTCCTTAGCAAGAGCAGTGCAACCATGCGGATGTAAAGAATGGGATGCAAGTATTCAGATTGGCATGACTTCTCTCACTCACAGTGTTTTTCCTTCTCTTTCTCTTCGTGTTTTTCCTCATTCTGCCTTCCCTGTTCACTGTTCCCTCATCCCCCTTTTATCCCATTCCTTCATTTCCTCCTGCCCTTTGAACACTCTCCCCTGCCGTATTCACTCGTAGGAGGAAGCACTCAATGGTGGACCACCCATGAAAGGCTTAACTGAAGAAGTGAGTTTAAGAGGAATTGTGGGATGGTTGAGCATGGGAGCCTCATTTTCTTAGAGATACAATTTATTTTTAATTACACGAGTCCTCTATGCGTACATTCTTAGAGTACACAAGAATTCTAATATTAGCAATAAAATCTCCCTTAGCTGCTGCCTCATTCACCGCCTTGATTGGTGAGTTAACTTCATCACTCTTTTTAATGCATTTATCAACCTATATATAACATAGGACTTTTAGAAATACATTATTTCAAAATCATAAATCAGGGATGCCTGGGTGGCTCAGTTGGTTAAGCGTCTGCCTTTGGCTCAGGTCATAAGACTGGGGGTCCTGGGATCGAGCCCCGCATCGGGCTCCCTGCTCCACGGGAAGCCTGCTTCTCCCTCTCCCACTCCCCCTGCTTGTGTTCCTCTCTCGCTGTATCTCTCTCTGTCAAATAAATAAATAAAATCTTTTTTAAAAAATCATAAATCATAGCCAATGAATATATTGTTCAATGACCTACATCTTTCACCTTGCTGTATGCCGTAGGGATTCTTCCAGCCTTGTAAACCCACTGTGTTCTGTTTAATGGCTACATAGTAGTCCATACCATGGATGTCCCAGAGTTTAACATTCATCTGCTGAGGGGGATTCAGGGAACTTCTGAATTTTCCCCTGGAAATATAAGATACTTCAATGAGTGTCACTGAACATGCCTCTGCCTGCACGTATAAAAGTGTTTATTTAGGTAGATGCTGAGAAATAGAATCATTTTTAATAGCTATTGTCAGATTGTTTTCTAAAATGTTCTGTTTTTCACACCACCACCGGTGTATTGGGACAAATCATCTCGTGGCATCTTAATTTGCATCTTCTTGATGTCTAGTGAGGTTGTGTCCCTTTTTAATCTGATTATCAGTCATTTTTTAATGAGTTAAAATTTTATTTTACTTTTAAAGCAACAATTGGAAAAACAGAGGCAATCAGGAAACAGAGGAAGAAACCCAGCATAATTTTGTGATAAAACTAATGTCATTTTTGGGTATTATTTTTTCTTTATATACCTTTTACAACATTGAACTTCTCGCATACATGCAATTTTTAGTTCACTCATTTATTTAGCATGATCTCCTAGACATCATTTGGTGGTTCTTGGCATAAAGTATAATTGTTTAAATCTGCCCCTTTTCTGGTAATCACTATTGGTTAAAGAGTGAAGTATAATTAAAGCTAACATTTTGTTCATTCAAGCCCTGTTCTAAGCTCTGGGGATAAACTCAAGAACAGAATGAACCATAATCCCTGCCCCCCACCCCCCAGCCCTTCTTTTCAAATGGAGAAAGACAGATGACAGACCAAGAAGGAAATAGGATGGTAGAAGGTGTTATACACCCGAGTGGGCAGGACAGGGGTAGTGCTGGGCTGTCCCAGGGAGCTTACTTAGACTTTTGAGCAAAGATTTGAAGAAAGTGAGAGAATGAGGCCACATGGGAACCAGAGTTCCAGGCAAAGGGAATGTCAAGGGCCCAGCTCTGGTGTGGGAGTGTGTCCGGCTTCGAGGAACAGCTTGGGGGCCCAGTCTGGCTGGAGCAAAGTGAGCAAGGGGGGAGTGTCATAGAAGAGCCAGCTCTGCAGGGCCTTTCCCTCCCTGATGAAGACTCTGGCATTTTCTCTAGTGCAACGGGATGATGCCAGAGGGTTTTGAGCAGAGGATGGGTATGGTATGACTGGCTAAATCGGATCACTCAGGATGCTGTGTGGAGAAGAGGCTATGGCAAGGGGCTGGCAGTGGGGAGTGGTCAGGAAAGGAAGCAGGGAGACCAGGAAGCTGTTGGGCTGGTCCAGACAAGAGGTAATGATGGCTTGGAGCAGTGGGGTCACCGTGCAGGTGGTAAAAGGCAGTCAGATTCTTGTTATGCCTTAAAGGTACAGATAACATGATTTTCTGATGAATATCCCTGAGGATTTTAGCCTGAGTAAATGGAGGAATAGACTTTGCAGAAATGAGAGATATATAGGAGACCCTGAGAGTAGCTTTGGGGAGCAAAGATCAAGAGTTGAGTTTTGGAACGTGAAAGGTTTAAGATAGTATTAACGTCTTGGTGGAGATGCTGATCAAGCAGGTAGATGTGCAGAGGTGGCATTCAGAGGAGAGGAATGACCTGGAGACTTACGTCTGTCAATAGTAGCATATGGATGGCATTTTAAGCCCAGGAATGAGGGAGCTTAGAGAAGAGGGTCCAAGATTGAGCCCTACGAGACTGAGGAGATGAGCAGGAACTAACAAAGAATACTGAAGTGTGTCCATATTAACTCATTTACTCTTCACAACAATTCTGTGAAGATACTATTATTGTTGCCAGCTTACAGGGGAGGAAGCTAAGGCACAGAGAGGTTGAATAAGTTGCCCAAGGTCACACAGCAAGTATGTGGCCAGTCTAAGGTCTGAACCAGGTGGTCTTACTCCGGTTGCCATACACTTAACCTCTCTACTGCTGGTAGTTTCTGTTAATTATTACAGTTGGGGGAAATTGAGTCTTTGGGATAAAGTGGCTCGTCGGAGGTCATAGAGTAAGTGATAGAGCAGGAATAGGAACTCAAGATTCACCGCTTCAAGAATTCGAGCTCCTAGTCACTACATTATGCTGCTTCTACAACAGGAAAGTTGGGGTTTTTTTCTTTTTAAGACAGGAGCAAAAAGCCTTTCTTCCTCTCTCAAATCTCAGTCCTTGGGCAGCACCTCCTCCCCCTTCCACACAAGGCTTTTCTGGAGCATCACATGGATGGAGAGTGGGCTACCAACAAGTCTCTGCTCCCACCTTCCCTTCTTGTTTCTCCTCTCCATGGACAAGGAGCCCATGTACCCAGCATACAGGAACTCGTTCCAGACTTTGAGAAGCTCAGTCTGTAGGCTGGCAGGATTCTGCTCCTGGCTGGCCTATCTCTGAGCTCCGTGAGATGGTGAGGAAGCCACGTCCCCTTTCTGGGCATTGCGAGAAGACAGTGGCTCCCACTTGACCTTCAAACTGCTCCCTGGGCGGTCCTGCAGCCCCCTTGATTAAGAAGCCCTGGGTAAGATGACTTTTTAAATGATTTTTCACTTTGAAATAAATTCAGATGTAAATAAAAATGGCAATAATAGTACAAAGAATCCCTGTCTATCCTTCACCCAGAGTATCCGATTATTCATATTTTACCACTTTGCTTTCTGCCTCTCTTCCCTCAGAAAGAGAGAAAGAGATTCTATAAAGAGATTTTTTTTTAAAGATTTTATTTATTTATTTGACAGAGAGAGAGAAAGCGAGAGAGGGAACACAAGCAGGGGGGAGTGGGAAAGGGAGAAGCAGGCTTCCCGCTGAGCAGGGAGCCCGATGCGGGGCTTGATCCCAGGACCCCGAGATCATGACCTGAGCCGAGGGCAGTCACTTAACCGACTAAGCCACCCAGGTGCCCTGAGATTTTATTTATTTATTTATTTGAGAGTAAGTTGCAGACTCTCCTTTATTCCTAAACAGTTCAATGTGTGTTTTCTAAGAACAGAGACATTCTCTTACATAGTCATAGTATAGGAAATAAACATTGAAACAGTATTATTATTTAATCTATAGACCTTATATTTCACCAGTAATATCCTTTATAGCAAAGAAAGAAATTGTAGGTTCCTCAAAAATTAAACATAGAATTACCATGTGATGCAGCAGTTCTACTTCTGGATATATATCCCAAAGAATTCAAAGCAAGGATGTGAAGAGATATTTACACACCCATATTTATAGCAGCATTATTCACAATAACCAAAAGGTGGAAACAACCCAAGTGCCCATCAATAGATGACTGGATAAACCAAATGTGGTCTATCCATACAATGAAATAGTATTGAGGCTCAAGAAAAAAAAGGAAATTCTATGACATGCACAACATGGATGAATCTCGAGGACTTTATGCTCAGTGAAATAAACCAGACACGGAAGGACAGATACTGTATGATTCTACTTCCATGAGACACTTAGAATAGTAAAGTTCACAGAGAATGAAGGTGGAATAGTGAAATGGGTAACAGGAGCTAGGAGGCTGGGGGCTGGGAGTTAGTGTTTCATGGGGACAGAGTTTCAGTTTGGGATGATAAAGAAGTTCTGGAGATGGGCGCCTGGGTGGCTCAGTCGGTTAAGCGTCTGCCTTTGGCTCAGGTTATGATCCCAGGGTCCTGGGATCGAGTCCTGCATTGGGCTCCCTGCTCAGTGGGGAGTCTGCTTCTCCCTCTGCCCCTCCTTCCCCCACTCATGCTCTCTCTCTCTCTCAAAAAATAAATAAATAAAATCTTTAAAAAAACAGAAAGAAAAGGTCCTGGAGATGAATGGTGGTGGCGGCTGCATGGTGATGTGAATGTACTTAATGCCACTGAAATATACTCTTAAAAAAGGGTAAAATGGTACATTTTATGTTCTGTATATTTTACTATAATAAAAAAACTTCTGGTTCAGGGTCTAATCCAAGATCACACATTACATTTAGTATCCAACACTTTTATTGGCTCTTTGAATGAAAAGCTATTTCTGCCTTTCCTCATTCTGCCACTTTTTGGCCGTGTAACCCTGGGTGAGTTAGCAGCCATTCTATGCTTCAAATTCCGTATTTGCAAAGTGGGCATAATGAAGGTGCCTAGATCTCTGTGAAGCGTAAATGTTAATATATGTAATAGGCTAGATGTAAATGAAATCTTTATATATTCTGACAAACTAGTTCTTGTCATACACCCCGCAAGTAGCCTCTCACTTGGCTTTAATATTGTTCATGATTTCTTTTGTCACACAGAAGTTTTAGAATTCAGTGTAGTCTAAAACTCATAGCTTGGCATTTAATCGACTTGGAATGTGCTGTTGACAGATAGTATGAGGCAGACATTGAGAGTAATTTTTCCTCACTTTCCTCCAGTTGTCTCAATCCCAGTGTTTATTGATGATCTCTCCTTTCCCCTGTTTGGAAACACTGTCCTTATCATTATATAATCTATGATCTAAAATCCCATTTGTACATCTGTTTGTTTATGGATGCAGTTTTGTCAATTATCTCTTTGTCTCATCCTGGGTGAGACATACTGAGTCAACTTGCTGGTTTGGCTCAAGCCTTGTAATATACTGGGTATCAGGAAGTGCAATCCCTGGGGAGCTTCATACCATGGAAAAGTGGGGTGCACCCTCAGCCTCCCCCACTCCGTGCTCTTCCTACCCCAGGGTTCAAGGGGTTCCCCTGTCTTTCACCAAGTCTGCTCCTAAAATACTGTCCCTCCTGGGATGCAAATGACAGAGAGCAGATTATAATTTTTTTATTGTGAGATTATTTATTTGTTTATTGTTTAAGATTTTTATTTTAAGTGATCTCTACACCCAGTGTGGGGCTTGAACTTACAACCCCGAGATCAAGAGTCACATGCTCCCCCCAGCTGAGCCAGCCAGGTGCCCCTACTGTGAAATAATTTAAATGTGCCGATAAGAGCGAAGAATACTAGAATAAGCATCTATTTTGGGTATAGAATAAGCATCTGTACTCCCATTTATGAAACCTTCACCCCGTGCCATCTGTGTTTCAGGTTTTTAAAGTAAGAAATAAATTATAGCAGCAGGGTGGAGGCCCCACACTACTCATTCGATGTCCATCGTTCCCATATATAAAAAATGTCCCACTTTTCCTGCCTCCTTGTGTTCAATGACCTTTTCCGGAGGACACCACCTCTTCCCCCAGAGGACCTGCTCCTAGCAGCAAACCAGTTTCCCTTGAAGGAGAAACTCTCTAGTGTTGGAATCAGACATCTGGGTGGGAGAGCTGAGCCTGCTCTCCAGGCGGGGGCCCTTCTCTCTGTTCTGGAATCATCTCATACAGATAAGGACAGGTTCAGGGAAGGGCTGCGTCTGGAGATTTTTCTAGGCGATAGCTCAGAAAAGGCAAGGGAGAGGCAGGAGGTGGGGGCTACAGCCTAAGAGCAATCCCAGCAGAGGTGGGGAAGGGAGAGTTCCCAAGGGGCTTTAGGACCGGGGAAGGAGCCCTCATCCCTGCTGGAGGTGATCCCAGCACCAGGCAGCAGCAAGGAAGAGGCGGTCCCTGGGACAGCTGCTCCTGCAGGGGTTGGAGGTGGTGCCTCGCAAGCCCAGTGGGTACAGCTTTGTGGGGTAAGTGCAGTGATTCATGCTTAATTCCTTCCTGGGGCGCAGGAAAGCTGTGCACAGCTGGACCACACAGTCCCTTCTGCAACCACTTTGCCCAGGGACCTGCCTGTATGCAGCCCTGACTGGGTCTCTGGGGTGGGTTTCTGCAGACTTTATCGCCTTGCTTGCTCTCCTTCACACAGATCAGCCCCTCTGCTTGCTGCTTGTCTGTACCATGCTCTCAGATCCATTTCTTCACTTCCATCTCTGCCTCCACTGCCGGTGGAAAACCAGACGCTGGACTCAGAGCCTCCTGACCCGCTCCCCGCCCCGCCCCCACCCGGGCTAGTTAGCCTTCCCTAATACGGCTCTGATGACGCCCTCCCCTAGCAGGGTCACCCCGTTCTTCTGACCGGAAAAGTCTCCAAGTGCCTTGATCAGAGAGAGTCTTGCTTGCTGCACTCGGCCTCTGAGCTGGAGACTGTCCCGCTGCCTGTGTCCACACCCAGCCTCGCGCCTCTCTGGGAATCCCCACTTGCCCATTTTCCTTCCCCGCAACCCCCGCCCCGGGCCCCCTGCCAAGGGCATAGCTCTTTCTTCTCTCAGCCTTGCCTTCCACCTGGCATCGCTGTATCAGACAGCTCGCCTCTCCCACGAAGGGAGGTGCTTATTGCAGGTCCTGCATGGAAAGCGCCCAGAAAATGGCTTCTGGTTGGAGGATACTAATTTAGGGATGACTTTGACAAAGCAGAGCCATCTCTCGGGAGCCTGGAACCGCTCTCGGAAAGCCTAAGCAGGGGGTGAGGTTACCTCTGGCAGTGTGTGAAACCTCAGCCTTCTCTCTGCTTGCTTGGCAAGGGGAGCCATCGAGCCTCCCCGCCCTGCTTGCTGACCCCAGGAGCGTGCCCAACCACGAGTCACTCCTCCAGGAGATGTCACACAGGGGCTGTGCAGCTTGGGACACCTGGGATGGGGGGAAGCCTTTCTCTGCAAGGCTGTCCTAGGATGGGATGGAGGGTGCGTGATCCCAGCCCGTACTCGCTGTGGGCCTTGGCCACCCCCTACCCTGTCAGCAGGAAAGGAGAAGCCACCGCAAGGGTATAAAACAGAAGAATTGTTTTTATGGTAGTTTAAACACTTTATGCACATATGTACATACATATGCTTATCTGTATATATCATTCAAAAAATATGTATGCATACATACATATACGTATTACTTATTATTTTGAAATTATTTTAATTAAACTTAAGGCAAAGGTGTAAACATAGTACAGCGTGTTCCCATGGACCTGTCCAGCTTCCCCTAATACGAACACCTTACCTCACCATAGTACAATAATGAGAACTAAGGATTTAACATCGGTATCGTAAGACGTTATTCAGATTTCACCAGTTTTCCCACGAACATCCCTTTTTCTGTTCCAAGATCCAGATTTGCATCCAGTTGTCATGTCTCCTTATTCTCCTTCAGTCTGTGCATCCTTCCTGGGTCTGGTTTTCCATGACCTTGACTTGAGGAGTGCTGGTTACTTGTTTCATAGAAAATCTTCCTGATTAGATTGAGGTTGTACATTTTTGGCAAGAACACTTCAGAAGCACGTCATACTCGGGAGTCCATGATGTTGATAGGCTTCGTTATATGGCCAGTGTTATCCCCCATCTCTCGGTTGAGGTGGTGTCTGGTGGATTTCTCACTTTCCTTCATATAACTAATTAATTAATATATTTATTATACTTAATAATTGATATAGTTAATAAATATATTGGGGGAGATGCTTTGAGACTGCAAATATCCAGACAGAGGGAATTTAATCCAGGCAATTGGTTACCCAGATGATAAAAGAGCTGAGAAGCGAAATAAGCCAGATACTAGCAATCCCAGGAAGCCAATCCCACCTCCAGGCCTGAGGCACAAAAGGAGGAGTTGGTGTTTCCAGAGCCCAGGAGTCAGGGTCATGCACAGAAGGCTCATCTGGTGAGGTCTAGAGCCATGAAGGAGACCCAGTCCCTGCCGGCAGGGCCCTCCCTGAGGCACAGGGAGAGGGGAGAAACCAGCACCTTGGCTTCTTCCTTCTTTCTGCCTCCCAGTGGCCGAACCGAGCTGGAAGCCAGCTGACACAGGAGGCTGGGAATCGTAGTCTGCAGGGGTCAGCTCCTCGGCAGTGCCCAAGAGGGATGGGCCAGACGTGGCTGTTAGGACACACTTGCCCAGGACTGCTGCCCCGCTGTTTCCCTCGAGCTGTGCCATCCAGTATCATAGCCACTAGTCACGTGTGTCTCAAACACTTGAAATGTGGCTGGTCTAATTGGACATGTACTCTAAGTAGATTTCAAAAACTTGGTATGGAAAGAAGAATATAAAAGATCTCATTAATACTGTTTTGGGGCGCCTGGGTGGCTCAGTCGGTTAAGAGTCCAACTCTTGATTTTGGCTCAGGTCATCATCTCAGGGTTATGAGATCGAGCCCTGCATGGGGCTCTGAGCTCAGCGAGGAATCTGCTTGAGATTCTCTCTCTCCCTCTCCCTCTGCCCCTCCCCTCCCACACATTCTCTCTCTCAAATAAATAAATTAAAAAAAAAAATAATGTCATATGAATTACCTGTTGAAGTGATCATATTTTGGATATATTGAGATAAATAAAATATATTATTAAATTTAAGTTAGCCTTTTCCTTTTTAAAATCTGGCTGCTAGATCATTTTAAATTACCTCTGTGGCTCCTATTTGTGGCCCTCGTCTTATTTCATTTGGATAGTGCTGCTCTTATACCGGCCTGTGTCAGCGGCGCTGTGACAAAGGTCGTGCCCTTGACCTACAGTCAGGAGGGTGTGACCAGCTAAGGTTTTATAACACCGGGACTGCACTGGCCTTGAGCCGTTCACACTCACTCTGTTTTGACCAAGTATGTCAAACAGAGATATTGGGCTCCTCCGCTCTTCGTGTGTTGGTGTGGGTCAAGGTCAGTGTTCAACATTAGCCTAAGGGGCTAGATAACATTTAACGAGAATTAAAAACACCACCATATAGCTCGATGACACCTTACAGAGGAAAAGCTGTACTGTTACAACTACTTAATATCTCTACGGTGTTTTTATACGTTTACAGAGGTCCTTCATTTCAACCTTGCAGTCAGCCAGCCTGGCCGGCCCTGTTTTGTAGATGACCAGACAAAGCCTGGGAAATCCATGGATTTCAGCGGCTCTCAGACTTCTGGTGCATCACTAGGGAGTTTGTCAAAATGCAGCAGCTCAGCCCCACCCTCACTGAGGGTGGAGGGTGGGGCCCAGGGACCCCCGTGCAGCAGGTTTGGGGGGAATCTCATGCAAGTGGCCGTCAGACCACACTTTGGGGCACCGCGGATCTCTGAGCTCTTGAGGAGTGAATGCTGGGACTGGGCTGGAGCCAGGCTTCTGATGGCCAGTCTGGGTCTCTTCCTGTCAGCCCACAGGTCCATTGTCCCCTGGAGCTGGGTACACGGGAAGATCCACACGTATATGCCTCCCCTCCGGGTCAGGCAGTCAGACGCTGTGCTGGTTGTTCAAAATACAACCACCCTGTGTCCTGTGTGGTTGACTCTGGAAGGTAGCCGGGCTCGATCATTCTGGTGGGCTTAGGTGAAGGGAAGTAACTTTGCCTTCCCCAAGCATGCACCAGAGGGGTCACCTCAAGGTGGAATTTGGAGATGCCAAAGTGGACCCGCTGGTAGGGAAGGATTTGTCTTTGAAAATGGCCAAGTAGGCTTTTATCCTGGCTCTCCTGCAGAAGGGCAGGGCCGTCCCGGCAAGGCCCCGGCAGGGTGAGGACGAGCCTATGTGTCCAGCCATCACTGACCACTCCTTTCTCTCCTGCAGTGGGCAGCAGACCACGGTGAGCGGCTAGACAGCAGCTGTCCCTTCTCCCGAGGGCGAGCCCCCCCGCAGCAGGTAGGGAACCAGCTCTGTGCTCCTTTGGGGGTGCTCACGTGTCTTGTCTGTCTGGGTTCCTGGGCTGACTCGTGACCGCTCTCCTGAGCCGTGGTGATGAGGAGAGAGCGGGAAATAGGAGAGAGGAGGGTTGCAGTCTGCTCTCTGGAAAGTTCTCCCCGAACACGCAGCCCACAGTGAAACACCCCCTCCTCAAAACACATAGATTCCTGAGATTTTTTTCGTCATTTGATGATTTTTGCATCAACATCTGCAAACAACTGCATGGCCGTTGAGAGGAGAGTGGATAAATGAGGCGTGGAATAGTAGACGGCAGTAGCCCGAATGACCTTGGAGGTTCGCACATCAGCGTTGGTGATGGATCCCACAAACAGTGGGCCTCCTAGGGTTTGGGTGCTGGAGGGGCACTTGAGATCACTTCTGCTTCAGGTTTGCAGAGGACCTGGAGGGGTAGAATGTGG